>NC_091950.1:7196801-7298948 GCF_031021105.1 Erythrolamprus reginae | reverse complement strand
GGACATTAAAGAAATGCTGTCGATGTGGGAGAAGTTGCGCAGCTTCGTTGAAATGAAGCATCCGGAAAAAACTGCAACAGTTCGTGCAGCAGACCTTTTCAATGACACGTGCCTTGCGCACTTTAGAAAGATTTTGAGGGGGAGAAGTAAGCAAACTTCTCTCGATAGGTTTTTTGTTAAAGGACCCCTTAAGAGTGCTGTAGTTCAAGAAAAAAGACGTAGGCTTGATGAAAGTGAGGATGATCCAACCTCTCAAGCACCTAGTCCTCCAACAAGCTCAAGCACCTAGTCCTCCAGCCAGTTGTCAGGTCTGACTTAACTAAATTTACTTACTTAAAAGTTAATAAATTAAGTTTTTGTTAATGTAGTGTACAGTACACTGTACTGATGTATTTTTTCATTCTTATCTCTCCTGGGACTCTTTTGCCACTTTCCCCACTCGCCACTTCTTCCTCCCCCTGCCACCACTACCCCTCTCGCTTCCACATTAGAGAAGAAATAAAAGCTCCGAATTTGGGTGGGGGGAGGAGGAGGAGGAAGAAGAAGAGGAGGAGGACAGTCGCTGCCAAATGAAGAAGGTGAGGTGAATTTAAAAAAAATCCAAAACTTTAAGGATTGAAACAAAAAGGGACTCTGAGATGACCAGGAGGAGCATGCTCCTCCCATACACCCAGGACCACCACACAGGAGAAACTCCACTGCCATTTCCCTCTCTAGTTGCCCCTCTCCCCATTCAACTCACATCACTTCCTCCACATGCACACATTTTTACATTCCTAGGACAGCAATCTTACACTTCTTATTCCCCCTTCAACCTTCCATTATGTTTACAGGACAGCCAACTTGCAATTTTTATTCCCCCCCCAACCTTGCTTCATGTTTCTATGACAGCCAAGGTTGGATAGATGGATAATGGATGGATGGATGGGTGGGTGGGTGGATGGATAGATAGATACAGTAGTACAGTACAGTGTTGCCTCCCTCCCCAGCACTTTGACAACGAAGGCAGGGAAGGGAACGGGGTGGGTTTGGGGGAGAGAAAAGAACGGGATCGTTACGTGCACAAGGCAACTTTAACTCACAGCGCTCAGCGCTTTGGCAGGGAAGGCAGGGAAGGCAACGGGGCGGTGGGGGGGGAGAAAAGAATGGGATCCTTACGTGCACAAGGCAACTTTTACTCACAGCGCTCAGCGCTTTGACAACGAAGGCAGGGAAGGCAACGGGGTGGGTTTGGGGGAGAGAAAAGAACGGGATCGTTACGTGCACAAGGCAACTTTAACTCACAGCGCTCAGCGCTTTGGCAGGGAAGGCAGGGAAGGCAACGGGGTGGGTTTGGGGGAGAGAAAAGAATGGGATCCTTACGTGCACAAGGCAACTTTAACTCACAGCGCTCAGCGCTTTGACAACGAAGGCAGGGAAGGCAACGGGGTGGGTTTGGGGGAGAGAAAAGAATGGGATCCTTACGTGCACAAGGCAACTTTAACTCACAGCGCTCAGCGCTTTGACAACGAAGGCAGGGAAGGCAACGGGGCGGTGGGGGGGGGAGAAAAGAATGGGATCCTTACGTGCACAAGGCAACTTTAACTCACAGCGCTCAGCGCTTTGACAACGAAGGCAGGGAAGGCAACGGGGCGGTGGGGGGGGGGAGAAAAGAATGGGATCCTTACGTGCACAAGGCAACTTTTACTCACAGCGCTCAGCGCTTTGACAACGAAGGCAGGGAAGGCAACGGGGTGGGTTTGGGGGAGAGAAAAGAACGGGATCGTTACGTGCACAAGGCAACTTTAACTCACAGCGCTCAGCGCTTTGGCAGGGAAGGCAGGGAAGGCAACGGGGCGGTGGGGGGGGGGAGAAAAGAATGGGATCCTTACGTGCACAAGGCAACTTTTACTCACAGCGCTCAGCGCTTTGACAACGAAGGCAGGGAAGGCAACGGGGTGGGTTTGGGGGAGAGAAAAGAACGGGATCGTTACGTGCACAAGGCAACTTTAACTCACAGCGCTCAGCGCTTTGGCAGGGAAGGCAGGGAAGGCAACGGGGTGGGTTTGGGGGAGAGAAAAGAATGGGATCCTTACGTGCACAAGGCAACTTTAACTCACAGCGCTCAGCGCTTTGACAACGAAGGCAGGGAAGGCAACGGGGTGGGTTTGGGGGAGAGAAAAGAACGGGATCGTTACGTGCACAAGGCAACTTTAACTCACAGCGCTCAGCGCTTTGACAACGAAGGCAGGGAAGGCAACGGGGTGGGTTTGGGGGAGAGAAAAGAACGGGATCGTTACGTGCACAAGGCAACTTTAACTCACAGCGCTCAGCGCTTTGGCAGGGAAGGCAGGGAAGGCAACGGGGCGGTGGGGGGGGGGAGAAAAGAATGGGATCCTTACGTGCACAAGGCAACTTTAACTCACAGCGCTCAGCGCTTTGACAACGAAGGCAGGGAAGGCAACGGGGTGGGTTTGGGGGAGAGAAAAGAACGGGATCGTTACGTGCACAAGGCAACTTTAACTCACAGCGCTCAGCGCTTTGGCAGGGAAGGCAGGGAAGGCAACGGGGTGGGTTTGGGGGAGAGAAAAGAATGGGATCCTTACGTGCACAAGGCAACTTTTACTCACAGCGCTCAGCGCTTTGACAACGAAGGCAGGGAAGGCAACGGGGTGGGTTTGGGGGAGAGAAAAGAATGGGATCCTTACGTGCACAAGGCAACTTTAACTCACAGCGCTCAGCGCTTTGACAACGAAGGCAGGGAAGGCAACGGGGCGGTGGGGGGGGGAGAAAAGAATGGGATCCTTACGTGCACAAGGCAACTTTAACTCACAGCGCTCAGCGCTTTGGCAGGGAAGGCAGGGAAGGCAACGGGGCGGTGGGGGGGGGAGAGAAAAGAACGGGATCCTTACGTGCACAAGGCAACTTTAACTCACAGCGCTCAGCGCTTTGACAACGAAGGCAGGGAAGGCAACGGGGCGGTGGGGGGGAGAGAAAAGAATGGGATCCTTACATGCACAAGGCAACTTTAACTCACAGCGCTCAGCGCTTTGACAACGAAGGCAGGGAAGGCAACGGGGCGGTGGGGGGGGGAGAAAAGAACGGGATCCTTGCGTGCACGAGGCAACTTTTACTCACAGCGCTGGGAAGAAAAAGAAGGGGCCGACTTGCTTCCTTCCCCAGCGCTTTGGCCACGAAGGCAGGGACGGCGAAGGGGCGGGGGCAGGGGGAACAGAAACTTTTTTTGTCTTACAAATGCCAAACCCGAACTTCCGTGTTCGGCGTTCGGGAGGCCGCTGGGAAGCCCCGCGCCCGGCTGTCACCTTTTAAAACAGCCGGGGGGCTTCCCAGCAGCCTCCCGAACACCAAACCCGGAAGTTCGGGTTTGGCGTTCGTAAGACGAAAAAAGTTCGTAAGAAGAGGCAAAATTTTTCTGAACCCCGGGTTCGTATCTCGGGTTGTTCGTAAGACGAGGGGTTCGTATCTTGAGGTACCACTGTATGTGTTTTGAGGGTCTTACAAAAGGCCAGGAGGGTGGTGGTGGTGTGAATCTCTGGGGGGAGCTGATTCCAAACAGTCAAAGACACCACAAATAAGGCTCTTCCCCTGGCTGACGGGACCCAGAGAAGGCCAACGCTGTGGACTCTGCGATATGTGAGACAGTATGTGGTCCCGTAAGTAATCTGGTCCTAAGCCATGTAGAGCTTTATAGGTAATAACCAGCATTTAAAATTGTGTCTGTAGACCAATCGGTAGCCAATGCAGCTCGCGGAGTGCTGGTGAAACATGGCTATGCCTCAGTAGGCCCATGACTGCTTGTGCAGCTGCGTTTTGGACTAACTGCAGTCTCCAAATGGTCTTTAAAGGTAGCCCCATGTAGAGAGCATTGCAATAATTGAGTTGCAAGGTGATGAGGCTGTGAGTGATTTGAGAAGAGACTCCCTGTCCAAATAGGGCCACAACAGGTGCACCTGGCAGACCTGCAGAAACGCCCCCCTCACCACAGCTGAGAGATGTTGTTTCCAAGTTGTGGATCCTCTCTGAGAGGGATACAGATGCCCCGAGGGTAATGGGCAGATAAATAGTACTGTCCCTGGGAGGCAAAAATCCACAGCCACTCCATCTTGCCAGGGTTGAGCTTGAGCCTGTTAACACCCATCCAGACTCTCACAGTCTTCAAGCAAAGGCACATCACCTCCACTGCTTCACTGAACCAGCATGGGGTGGAGATGTACAGCTGGGTGTCATCTGCGTATTGTTGGTAACCTTCCCCATGTTGTCGGATGATCTCACCCAGCGGTTTCATGTAGATATTGAACAGCAGGAGGAAAAGAACTGACCCCTGAGGCACCCCACAGAGGAGGGGCCTGGAGGCCTACCTCTGACCTTCTGCCAACACCAACTGCAACTGACGAGAGAGGTAGGAGGAGAACCTTTGTATTAATTAATTAATTAATTAATTCAATTTTTATGCTGTCCAACTCCCTAGGGACTCTAGGCAGCTATAGATGGGAGGGTGGGAGAAGGGAAAGATGGCCACTATCCCCACCATTGCTTTGAAGAGCTTGTTTCTGACCTGCCAAGGAACTTGATTTGCTCCCCAATGGTTTTCCAAAATGCTTGTTATTTGCCCATCCATTCCCTTTCATGAAGCTCTTTGCAGCTCACTATTTTTCCAGCCAGTCTCACTGGAGTGATGCTTCCAGTTCCCTATGTGTATGTGTTCTCTGTGTGTAGTAGCAAAGTCAGGCTCCATATATAATATGTATATAACATAAATAATATGTTATATAAATTACCCGATACAATTTATAAGGGGAGTCACTTTTGGTATACATACATATCTAAACTGAAGAGCTGCCTGCTGTTGGCGCTACACTTTAGAAGTGGATCATGTCTAAAAAATTTTAAAAGGTATGTACAGTAGTACCTCTAGATATGAGTTTAATTCATTCCAGAACCGAGCTTGTATGTCGATCAACTCACATCTCGAACGAATGCCTTTAGACTTTGTTTTTCCCCCACCGAGATAACCAGAAGCAAGGACTCTTGCGCCACCTAGTGGAAGCTCGGCTCGTATCCTGAATTTGAGCTCGGGTGTCGAACAGAAATTTCGCTCCCATCGTGGCTCGCAACTTGGAATACTCGCATGTGGGCCAGCTTGTATCTAGAGGTACTGCTGTATAATTGTATAAAGGTTCTGTTCACTAGAACAATAAAGTTCAAATCATTACAAAGGCTCCTAATTAATTGACTACCAATATTTTAAAGTGGAATATGGATAATTTGTATATCAGTAACCAGTGAAGGGATACCAAAATTTTTACTACCATACTGTGGGCATGGCTTATGCAGGACGCCCTGCCTTTTCTTTCAACATCTTTCAGTGCAGATTGGGCGTTCTGGGGTGGAGCTCAATTTTTGCTTGTACCATTTGTTGGGGGTCAAGGAAAAGGGAGGGTTTGGCTTCTCCTTCTGTTCATGTACAATTGGTGGGCCACTGTGTGACACAGAATGCTGGACTCGATGGACTTTGACCTGATTCAGCATGGCTCTTCTTATGCTCTTATGCTGGAATTGTGCACATGCCCCCAACATGAGATTTGGCTTCTGCTCCTGTGCACAATTTTCACTGATTTCTTTGCTTCCATGCATGTGCGGAAGCCCCCCCCCAATAGCTGAAATCTCTCATGTGTGAGCATCCTTGTGTGAAATTTCACTGGCTGTGCATACACAGCAGCCAAATCCCATGAGGGGGTGCAGAGGGAGGCGCATTGGGAGCGCGCAGATGCACACATATCACCATGTTTATTAATTAATTGGAGATCCCAGTCATACCTGCTGCAGCCCATTACTGCATGCATGCATGCATACATACATACATACATACATACATACATACATACATACATACATACATACATTCTCTATATATGAGAAAATAAAAAAAATAAAAAAATTTTGACTGATAGAAACATAGAAACATAGAAGACTGACGGCAGAAAAAGACCTCATGGTCTATCTAGTCTGCCCTTATACTATTTCCTGTGTTTTATCTTAGGATGGATCTATGTTTATCCCAGGCATGTTTAAATTCAGTTACTGTGGATTTACCAACCACATCTGCTGGAAGTTTGTTCCAAGGATCTACTACTCTTTCAGTGAAATAATATTTTCTCACGTTGCTTTTGATCTTTCCCCCAACTAACTTCAGATTGTGTCCCCTTGTTCTTGTGTTCACTTTCCTATTAAAAACACTTCCCTCCTGAACCTTATTTAACCCTTTAACATATTTAAATGTTTCGATCATGTCCCCCCTTTTCCTTCTGTCCTCCAGACTATACAGATTGAGTTCATTAAGTCGTGATAATGAACCAAATCAGAAAAAGGCTTGAAGACTCTTTGGATTAAAACTCTTTGGATTAAAACAAATAAAGTGTGGAACTATCCTGTTTTGAATTAATATCCACATATTTATATAGTTCACATCTATTTGATTATTGGGGCCTCACTGAAGGCAATCAGAAAGAATGAAGAATAAAAAAGGGGTGGTTGTTGTTGATTAACTTATACTTTGTGATTACTAAATTAGTCAATAATTAGCTAATTATTTAATGGACAATATTTTCTTGCGTTTCATGATTTATTTTAGAAATCAGTTTGACTACAAAAATACCCCTGAAATCACAGTGCCCAAACTTCACATAAATCAGCAATTCTTCCGCCTCATTATAATCTCTTTACAATTCAGATTGGGCCTCAGTAGGATAATGTAGCATTTTGGGAAAAAGATGCAAGCCAGGAGACCAGCCCCAGAGGCCAAGATGAAGAAAATCTCCGCGGCCACCATGGATTTTCCTTTGGTGCTCAGATAGGTAGGGAGGAAGCTGATCCAAACACTGCAAAAGATCAGCATGCTAAAAGTGATGAACTTGGCTTCATTAAAGCTATCAGGCAATTTCCTAGCCAGAAAGGCCACTGTGAAACAAACAAGGGCCAGGAAACCAAGGTAAGCAAGGACAACATAAAACATCAAAGCTGAGCCTTCATTACATTCCAAGATGGCCTCTCCTACCAAGGAGTGGAAGTCCAAGTTGGGAAATGGGGGAGTAGTTCCCAGCCAGGTGGCACAAAGGACTGTTTGGACCAGGGGACAGCCTAAGACAATGGAGATGGTCAGTGGTTTTCCTAAGAGTTTTCTTGTCTTGTTCCCTGGTTTGGTAGCCAGGAAGGCCAGAATCACCATGACAGTTTTTGCCAAGACAGAGGAAACTGCAAGGGAAAAGAGAATGGCAAAGGCAGTTTGTCGGAAGAAACAGGTGAGCTTCCCAGGTCGACCAATGAAGAGGAAGGAGCAGAGGAAGCAGAGCAGGAGGGAGACCAGGAGGATGTATGTCAGATCTCAGTTGTTGGCCTTGACTATTGGTGTATCATGATGTTTACGGAAAATCACCAGAACAGCAATTGTGATCAGACTAAAGAAAAGAGCTAAAGAGGATAAAGCATATCCCTGGGGGTCTTCATAAGCAAGGAAGTGGATCTTCTTGACAATGCAGTGGACCTTATCCTTGTTGGGGTATTGGTCTTGCGGGCAATGATCACATTCAGCTGCATCTGAAATCAAGAGTCTCAGTGTAAGGAGAGTCATCTGCCAGGAGCATTATCTCACCCTTAGGGGTGACATGATTGTCCCCTTAATCTTATAGGCAGCCACCCCCATGGAAGTATTGGAATGAACCTTTGTGTTCGCGAACCAAATAGCATTCTGAGAAATAAATCATTTCCACGTCTGTGCTTCTCGCCGGGTACGATTTATTAACAGCCAAGTCTGGATTCGACTTCAATCATTCCAACTCTGAGTCCCTTAGATTACATCCGGGTCAAACCCCCATATCACATCCCCACCCCCACAAGTGCAGTCATGAGGACCTATCCATAGCAGGATTCCTGATTCCTTCCTGTGTTCGTTACTATGGCATCTGCAGAAAGGAATGTGTGGTGGCATCCCTCTGTCTCTCTCACTCCCAAACTATGTCATGCCAATCTTTAACTTCACACAATGACTTTGGGCCTGACACTTTGTGCATCTTGGTGGATCAAAAAAGGGCAAATCTTCTTCATTATTAATGATCCAGAGATACATTTGCCAGCAACATTACCTCAGGGACCGCCTTCTGCGGCACGAATCCCAGCGACCAGTTAGGTCCCACAGAGTGGGTCTTCTCCAGGTCCTGTCAACTAAACAATGCCACTTGGTGGGACCCAGGGGAAGAGCCTTCTCTGTGGCGGCCCTGACCCTCTGGAACCAATTCCCCCCAGAGATTAGAATTGCCCCCACCCTCCTTGCCTTTCGAAAGCTGCTTAAAACCCACCTCTGCCACCAAGCATGGGGGAACTGAAATACACTTCCCCCTAGGCCTTTACAATTTTATGCATTGTATGTCTGTATGTATGATTGGTTTTTATATAATGGGTTTTTAACTGTTTTTAGTATTGGATTTTGTTCTATACTGTTTTATTGCTGTTGTTAGCTGCCCCGAATCTGTGGAGAGGGGCGGCATACAAATCCAATAAATAAGTAAGTAAGTAAGTAAGTAAGTAAGTAAGTAAGTAAGTAAGTAAGTAAGTAAGTAAGTAAATAAATCACATTCTCCATCTGTCTTGAAATGTTTAACAATGAGTGCACCATATGGCCTATTGGAGGAAATCCCTCAAGTGCATACCATTATTATTATTTATTTTTAAAAAAAGTCATGTCTTTTGAATTGGTAAATTTACTATTTAAACAAAATAAATAATTGCAGTAAGCCCTGATTATTGGGTTTTGGGTACTTAGAAATCACTGTTGTCTGCTTTAATGGCCAGCTTGGTTACAAGAAGTTCTTCCTAATCGTGACACAAATCAGACCCCAAATGTCTTCCATGCCAAGAAATTTTTCACCCAATGTCATGCTGACATGTTTCAATAGTTCTGTTTTTATATTAGGATGTTCTGCATCCCCTTTGCCCAACTTTCTGAAGGACAGTTGATCGATTGGGGAAGCAAGCCCAATTGAGAAGATCATAATGAGCAGATCCCAGACCTTTTTCTGAGAAGGAGACTTCTTCTCCAGCACTGTTGTTGAACTGGACATTCATCAAGTAAGGAAGAAGCTGAAACAAAAATGACCTCCAAAAATTGAAGTAATTGGTTGAAAGTCCAAGATAAGGCATCTTGTCTTTTATCATTTTGCGGCTTCTCAGACACAAAACAAACAATATAGAAAACAAACAAAGTCAGTCAAAAAGATCCAAATGCCAGTACATGAATGCCCAAAATATGAGGGATAAACAGAGTGAATGAAAGATCCAACAACATATCTTTCAACATATCCAACAACAATATCGCCAAAAAAGCTTCTAGAGTTCTTAACCTGATCCTACTCAGGTTGCCTGAGATTGCTCAGGCAATCTCACACTACTCACAAGAGCCTACAAAACTTTTGCCAGACCCATCCTAGACTACTGCTCATCTGTCTGGAACCCATACCACATCTCAGACATCAACACCCTTGAAAATATCCAAAGATATTTCCCCAGAAGAGCCCTTCACTCCTCCACTCGAAACAGAATATCCTAAGAAAATAGACTAACAATCCTGGGCCTAGAAAGCCTGGAACTACGGCACCTAAAACACAATTTGAGTATTGCCCACAAGATCATATGCTGCAACGTCCTACCGGTCAATGACTACTTCAGTTTCAACCGCAACAACACAAGAGCACGCAACAGATTCAAACTTAATACGAACCGCTCCAAACTTGACTGTAAAAAATATGATTTCAACAATCGAGTTATCGAAGCGTGGAACTCATTACCAGACTCAATTGTGTCAACCCCTATCCCCCAACATTTCTCCCTTAGACTCTCCACAATTGACCTCTCCAGGTTTCTAAGAGGCCAGTATGGGGTGTACATAAGTGCACTGGTGTGCCTTTCATCACCTGTCCAATTGTCTTTCCTTTCTCTCACTTATCATATATATTCTCTTCCTTTCATACATCCTCTCCTCTAAGTTCACTTTTACCCTTATATATATTACTACATGTCTATTTTTCTTCCTATGTATTTGTGTATTGGACAAATGAATAAATGAATGAATGAATGAATGAATGAATGAATGAATAAATAAATAAATAAATAAACAAACAAACAAACAAACAAACAAATAAATAAATAAATAAATAAATAAATAAATAAATAAATAAATAAATAAATAAATAAATAAATAAAACATGAAGGTAGATATGTGTCAAAGTTCCAGGTAACATCCAAACTAAATCAGAGTCTGAGTCAAAGTACTCCTCAAAGTTTCCATTTATTTCTGGATCCATCCTGGCACCTACACTGGAAACCTGAATATGAGTTTCCCACTCTGTTGAAAGTTCACATCCCTTGTCCCCCATCCACAAATGTGACTATGAGGGAGGAGAACTTTTACCTTTACCTAAAAGTTAAAAAAAAAGGAATAATATTGCCATAGGTTTGTACTTCAGGCCATCCAACCAAACAGAATAACCTTTTGCTAGATAATTAAATAAGATACAGTGGTACATCTATTTAAGAATTTAATTCATTCTATGACCAGGTTCTTAAGTAGAAACGTTCTTAAGCTGTTCTGTTCGGGTCGTATGTGACCCGAAGCCAAGTTTGAGTCCCTGTAAAAAATTTTCCCTGCATATCTGAAACTTGAAATTTCATGTAGTTTCATCATTTCAGGGGTTCTCTCTATGAGAATTTTTTTGGGGGGGTGGGGGGGCTTAGTTTTTGCTGGGCAAAAAAAGTTACAAATCTTATGTTCCTGGGTCACCCTGACCCGGACCGAAAACTCTTCATTTGCAGTGCTTATGTTTGGTCTTTTTGAAAGCTTTTTTCACTTGGAAAGTAGTCTGAACATTTCTGCACACAATGATATGAAAATTGAAATGAAAAAAGTAAATCTTATTGGTTTATTTTGCGGATATAATGCACGCCCCCCCATTTTTGTGAAAAAATTTTCAATTTATGGATAGTTTTGCTTGCAAAATGCATTCTATTTTACTAAAGTTGGTGTGGGATTGGTAGCTTGAACATTTCTGAATATAAGAAAAATATAAAGGAACTGAAAAAAATTATTCTTATTGGTTTTTTAACATCAGAAATAAGGCCTCCCCCCCCCCCTTGGCTGCTTGCAACCATTTTCACTTTTTATTTTTTTATGCTCCAAATCCGAAATAATTCTTTAAAAGCTTAGGCATTCATTTACTCAATTTAACAATGCTGATCATCAAAAAATATTTTTGGGGTGGTGGCTAATTGTTTTCTGGGCAAAAAAAAATCATAACTTTGAATCTGTTTCTGTTCGTATGTGACCGGACCAAAAATATTTTTTTTAGGTACTTGAATTTGATCTTTTTGAAAACTTTTTCAACTGGAAAACTAGTTTGAACATTTATGAACATAATGATATGAAAATTGAACTGGAAAAATTGAGACTTATATTTTTATTTTGATCAAAAAGCCCCTCCCCCCATCCTTTTTTAATTTCGTGTCAATTTCTATTTTTTAAGGCTACAAATCCCTAAGGAATTTTCCCCCAAAAGGTTTGATATACTAAATTGAACATTTCTGAATATAAGAAAAATATAAATGAACTGAAAAAAAATGGTTCTTATTGGTTTATTTTTGCCACAAAAGGGCCACCCCCCCTCGGCCTTGCTGTGTGCCATTATTGTCACTGTTTATACATATTTGTCTAGAAATATTTGGAATATCCTTTTGAAAATCAACCACATTGTAGCCAGAGAACTAATTTTATGAAACAAATCCATTTTACTAAAAAAAAGTATGTAAGTTTGAAATTAACAGCATAATTTTTATATAAATTGAAATAATTGAGGCATACTTTATGTGCAAAATAAACCAATATGCATCAATTTTTCCAGTTCAATTTTCATATCATTATGTTCAGAAATGTTCAAGCTACCAATCCCACACCAACTTTAGTAAAATAGAATGTATTTTGCTAGCAAAACTATCCATAAAGTGAAGACTATTTAAAAAAAAACGGGGGGGGCGTGCATTTCATCAACAAAATAAACCAATATGCATCAATTTTTCCAGTTCAATTTTCATATCATTATGTTCAGAAATGTTCAAGCTACCAATCCCATACCAACTTTAGTAAAATAGAATGCATTTTGCAAGCAAAACTATCCATAAATTGAAAAAAAATTCACAAAAATAGGGGGGGGTGTGCATTATATCCGCAAAATAAACCAATAAGATTTACTTTTTTCATTTCAATTTTCATATCATTGTGTGCAGAAATGTTCAGACTACTTTCCAAGTGAAAAAAGCTTTCAAAAAGACCAAACATAAGCACTGCAAATGAAGAGTTTTCGGTCCGGGTCAGGGTGACCCGGGAACATAAGATTTGTTACTTTTCTTAAACAGAACAGAAGGGTTAAGTAGAAGCAATTTTTCCCATAGGAATCAATGTAAAAGCAAATAATGCATGCAAACCCATTAGGAAAGAAATAAAAGCTTGGAATTTGGGTGGGAAGAGGAGGAAGAAGAGGAGGAGGACAGTTGCTGCTGAAGGAAGAAGGGAAGGGGAATAAAAACATCAAAAACTTTAAGAAAAAAAAGAGGGACTCTGAGGCAGCGCCCAGAGAAAGGAAAATGCTCTGTTTGCTCCAGGCTGCCCGGAGCGAAGGGAGCGTTTCTTTTCTCTGGGCGCTGACATAGGTTTATTCCCTCTCCAAGCGCCCAGAGAAAGGAAAATGCTTTGTTCACTCTGGTCTACCAAAGCCTCCTTAAGCGCCACCGAAAGGCTCCTCTGGCAGCCCAGAAAAGCCCGAGATGGCCAAGATTAAAGGGGAAATGGCAGAAACTGGCTGGGCCTTCGTGCCACTCTCAAATTTCCTGGGAAATTTTTCCGGGCTCGGGTTCTTAAGCTGAAAATGATTCTTAAGAAGAGGCAAAAAATTCTTGAACACCCAGTTCTTATCTAGAAAAGGTCTTAAGCAGAGGCATTCCTAAGTAGAGGTACCAATGTAAATTGGAAGTACATCAAAATAATAATGGTGATGGGATCCAAGATTTGATCTTGGAGAAGGACGCCGACCTTTTATGTGTGACTGAAACCTGGCTGGGCCCAGAGGGAGGCATTCCCCTCTCTGAAATATGCCCAGCTGGGTTTCAGGTACAGCACCAGCCACGACCCCAGGAAAGGGGTGGAGCAGTGCTATTATAGCCAAGGAGACTATTAGCCTACACAGACTCAGTGTTCCTGAGATTGCGGGTTGTGAGTGCCTCTTTGTGAAGTTAGACCTAGGGTTTCAGGTGGGCTTGTTGCTCATGTACCTGCCTCCGAGCTGTGTGTCAGCAGCCCTGCCTGTGCTGCTCGAGAGGGTAGCTGGGCTGGCGGTGGAGTTCCCAGGACTTATTGTCCTGGGGGACATGAATCTGCCATTGCTTGGCGAATCCTCAGGGTTAGCACAGGAGTTCATACCCACCATGACAGCCATGGACCTGATCCAAGTAGTTCAGAGTCCGACACACGAGGGAGGATATGCACCCGACATGATATTTCTCTCAGAGCAGTTGAGTAATGGTCTGAGACTAAAGAGCTTAGAAGCTGTGCCTTTGCCATAGTCAGACCATTTTATGCTACGGCTTGACTTCAAGGCTCCAATCCATGATATGCACTCAGCCGCTCTGTTCTGGGGAGCCCTTGCAGAGCAATGCCGAGGACTTTAACTCATTTTTCGCTGATAAAGTTGCTCAGATCCGGACAGACCTTGACTCCAATTGGATAGCCGTGTCGGCTGACAATGAGTCAGTCGAGGTGACTGGGGCTCGTCCTTGTCCATCTGTCTGGAAGAAGTTTGACCTGGTGACACCTGATGAAGTGGACAACACCATTGGAGCTGTGACTTCCGCCACCTGTTTCCTGTATCTGTGTCCCTCTTGGTTGTTTTCAGCCAGCAGAGAGGTGACACGGAGCTGGGTCCAGAAGATTGTCAAAGCTTCTCTGAGAGGGGGTCCTTTCTGGATCCCTACAAGGAGGCACTTGTGCACCCCCTCCTCAAGAAGTCTTCCCTGGACCCAGCTGTACTTAATAACTATCGTACAGTCTCCAACCTTCCCTTTATGAGGAAGGTTGTTTAGAAGGTGGTGTCACTCCAGCTCCAGCGGTGCTTGGAAGAAGCAGATTATCTAGGCCCTCAACAGTCGGGATTCAGGCCTCGCTACAGCATGGAAACTGCTTTGGTCGCACTGATGGATGATCTCTGGTGGGCCCGGGACATGGGTTTATCCTCTGTCCTGGTGCTTCTTGACCTCACAGTGGCTTTCGATACCATCGACCATGGTATCTTTCTATGCTGGCTGGAGGGGTTGGGAGTGGGAGGCACTGTTCTGCTATGGTTCTCCTCCTACCTCTCTGGTCGATCGCAGTTGGTGTTAGTGGGGGGTCAGAGGTTGACCTCTAGGTTTCTCCCTTGTGGGGTGCCTCAGGGGCCGGTCCTCTCCCCCCTGCTATTTTATATCTACATGAAACCGCTGGGTGAGATATCATTAGTATGCTGATGATACCCAGCTGTACATCTCCACCCCATATCCAGTTGGTGAAGCAGTGGAAGTGATGTTCCGGTACCTGGAGGCTGTTAGGGTCTGGATGGGTGTCAACAGGCTCAAACTCAATCCTGACAAGATGGAGTGGCTGTGGGTTTTGCCTCCCAAGGACAATTCCATCTGTCTGTCCATTACCCTGGGGGGGGGGGAATTATTGACCCCCTCGGAGAGGGTCCACAACTTGGGCATCCTCCTCGATCCACAGCTAACATTAGAACATCCTTTTTCAGCTGTGGCAAGGAGGGCATTTGCCCAGGTTCACCCGGTGAACCAGTTGTGGCCCTATTTGGACAGGGAGTCATTGCTCAAAGTCACTCATGCCCTCATCACCTTGAGGTTCAACTACTGCAACACTCTCTACATGGGGCTACCTTTGAAGCGTGTTCGGAAGCTTCAGATCATGCAGAATGTGGCCGCAAGAGCAATCATGTGCTTCCCTAGGTATGTCCATGTTTCATCAACACTCCGTGCCCTGCACTGGCTGCCAATCAATTTGCGGTCACAATTCAAAGTGTTGGTAATGACATATAAAGCCCTACATGGCATCGGACCAGAAAACCTATGAGACTTTCTTCTGCCACATGAATCCCAGCAGTTGATTAAGTCCCACAGAGTTGGCCTTCTCCAGGTCTCGGTGACTAAATAATGTCAGTTGGCGGAGCCCAGGGGAAGAGCCTTCTCTGTGGCAGCCCCAGCCCTCTGGAATCAACTCCCTCCAGAGATCTGAACAGCCCCCACCCTCCTCACCTTCTGTAAAATGCTGAAGACTCACCTATGTCGCCAGACGTGGGGATGATTACCTTCCCCTTCATTGTTTCTCTGACCTCTGTAGTATGATTAACTGGGTTGACTGTGTATGAGTGCATAGTTGAGATTTTAGGATATTTATTATTTTATATTAATGTTTTTAATTGACTTTTTAAATTTAATATTAGATTTGTAATGTATTGTACAACTTTTATGTTGTGAGCTGCCCCGAGTCTTCGGAGAGAGGCGGCATACAAATCTAATAAATTATTATTATTATTATTATTATTATTATTATTATTATTATTATTATTATTATTATTATTAACATCTGGGAGACAAACTCTGCAATTACTGGAAGATCAAACTCATTCCTAGAAGACAATGTTTCTCACCAAAGGTAGAGAACTAGAGAGTCAGCAATACTGGATTTAATTATCACACTAAGATAGATGAAATGATAAAAGGAATTGAAGTTGCAGGAACCTGGAATGAGGTGACCATAAAATATATTGAAATCCTACATTAAGAAAGTCAAAAAATAGAACAAAGTCAAAAGGAGGGTATAGGAATTAAGAGAATTAAACTTAGAGAGAGTTTGAGAAGGATTCCATAGATGAGAATCCTCAAGGGGAAAACAACTCAAGAACTTGAGAAATTTTGCAAAAATGAGATTACAAAATGTGAGCTAGAATAATTCCAATGAAGAACTAAATGAACATCTGCATATCGGACATTAATACAGTTGGGAGAGTTCAGAAATATTTCACAAGAGGAGTCCTCCACTCTTCTACTCACAATGGAATACCTTATTCCAGCAAGTTTGAAATTTTGGGCTTAGCTAGTTTAGACTAGATCTACATTGCCTTTGATCTGATCTAAATGCGGTTCATAAAATCATCTGCCACAATGTCCTACCTGTCAATGAATATTTCAGCGCACAAGCACACAATCAATTCAAACTCAATGTAAACTGCTTGAAACCCGACTGCAGAAAATACAATTTCAGCAACAGAATGATCAAAGCCTGAAATGTACTACCTGATTCTGTAATTTCTGCCCCAAACCCCATAAACTTTAACCTTCGACTGTCTACACTCAACCTCACCCCATTCTGTTCTGCCGGGCTCTCTGGTACAAGCCTCTCAACAATTCAAGGGTACAAATTTCAGACACACACACGTCTGAAAGTTCAGAACAATGTTCTTTATCACAAAATTCAAAAGAACAAAGCACCCGTTTTGTATTGCAAAGAGCACTCTTCCCCAAAACAACCTTGTAGGCTGTACAAGTCCCTTAATCAGTCCTTAAGTACTTAGCTAGTAGCTGTGAAGAAACGTCACAGCCCTCCTTCTTCCAACGAAGTGAAACACACACACACACTTTACTCTGCTTTGATATCAAAGGCTTGAAAAATCAACAAACAAAGTCTGGAAACAGCAAGGCACGATCCTGAAGAACTGTGATCAGATAATCTTCCACAACGGCCAAGCCAACATACTGCTATTTGTATCAGCAGCTCTATTTACTGGAGCCCCACCCAAACACAGGTGGCCTCTCTTATCTCTTGTAATATGTCCTCAATTTGTCTCTTCTATGCATAACTCTGCACCTGTGTGGGTCCAAGACTTCCTCATCCGAATCAACCGAAGATAGTGGAGATTGGCTTCCTGGGCTGTGTGCCAAGCCCCCCTCTTTCAAGTCACTCCCATCTTCTTCTTCGTCCGAGGTAACTGCACTACCTGACTCTGTCGGCAATAATACAGGCCTATGACATGTTGATGTTTCCCCTGCATCCACCTCCACATTCCTTGGGGCAGGAGCTGGGCCAGAGCCAATCACAACACATTCCTAAGATGTCTATTGGGGGCATTCATAAGCACACCATTGTGCCTACTGTCCCTGTTCTATTGTCCAAATTTACCTATACCTACTTTGCCTTTGTTTATATTTATATCAATACCTGCTATCTTGTACATGTTTTGACAAATAAATAAAAATAAATAAATAAATAAAGCAACTTCAAAAGAAACCAGCATGGCTGCACAATGAATTCTGATAAACTGAAAGACCAGAAGTCGAGGGGCACATATTTAAGGGAGAATAGCAGCAAATAGCCCAAACCTGCAAAGATTAACAAGCTAAGGCTCAAAATGGAGAAAGACATGAGGCAAAAGTTAAATAAAAAAAAATCCCAACCTGTAAAAACAAGTAAACAGTTAATAATAACAATTAACTGTTTACTTGTTAAGAAAACAATTGGTCCATTAATGGGAGAAAATGACAAGAAAGAAGACTGTCACAAGGCTGCTTAATTTATTATTATTTTTTTTGCATCAAAAGGAAAAACAGTCCAAACTATTAAAAATAGTAACAGAAATTACCTGCCATGACTGAATGTTTGAGATGCTTTTTCCAAGCCTCATCATAGCTGGTCTCACTTGTGATCCATACATTAAATGTAGCGCATGTGCCACAGCATAAATGGCATTGTAGACATTGTAACTTTCGCCTGTCATGCTTGTTTCAAACACTAAGGTGGTAGATTGCGTAAATCCTCTTTTCCTGTACAGTATTTTCGAAAAGAGTGGCCTGGTTTGCGGAACTTACAACCAAAGACCCTTTCCCACCACAATGGGAGAATCATATCTCCTTGTGGGTTCAAAGGATCTAAAGACAGGAGGAAATGGCTGTATAGTGAGATATCACCAGTGTGATCCCTAAGATGCAGAGATCCACGTAAGTGCTTTAAGGCTTTCCTTTTATATAGAAGATGGGTTGTATGTGGTTTCCAATATGAAGTTAAGATCCAAACTTTAGGACATGGACTTTTACCAAGTGATTTAATGTTCAGAGCCGAAAGAAATGTTAGAACAATGTCAGGTTCTGCAAAGGAAAGAATAACTTCAACATTAGCCCATATTTCCGAATGTGAAGTGAATTTGAACACGTCCGCATCAGAAAAATCCTCTTTCACCATTTGAGTGAAGGCCAGGCAGATCTCCTTCTCCATCAGCATTGGCCTCAGGGTTGAGATGAATTCTTCTCCCTTCTCACTTTCAGAGGCAATAAACCCAACCCAGTTCCACTGGAAATAAAGGAGCAACCAGACTAAACCCACAAATTGAGGAAAATCCTTGGGATTGATCCGGAAGGAGGAAGGATAAACTCTTCGGTCTCCCTGAAAGTATTCAAAGCCAATACTGAGCTGGGGGGAAAAATGAAAATATTCTTTAAAAGACAAATGTAAAAATTGATGGTGATTTTAAGGATTCCCATTCTGCAGTTTATGGACTCCATCAGTCAAGCTGAGTCATTTTGAGAAAATGCAAAAAAACATCTACATTTCTGTCATTAGGAAGGAATTTATCTTAGCAAGTATAGAAATGTGACATTATGTATCACCTAGAAGTTATATAAAACATATTTTGACCCATAAAATATAAAAAATGAATCCAACTGTAGCATCAATTCACTATGTCATATGTTATTGATGTCCCCCTTCTCTTTTGGTGTCATTTTGGACTTCTGTGTGTAGTTCTGTAGTTTGTCTATTCCATAGTGTTTGTAAAGGAGCCCCCTTACCTGTGGGACCTTGAAGATACTGAAGATGAAGGCCATCAGCATTGAGAATTGAGATTGGTCACCTCTAATGGCAGAGAAGAGAGTGTCCTGCTGATCACATTTATAACCTGGAACCATTTGGTCATGGGTGGAGAGTAGAATGAGACTGATGAAAGAAACCCTTCTCTTCCAATTGGCGTTGTCATACATGTTGAAGCCAAGAGTGATGTTGGGTAGGAGAACCAGATCCTTGTTGATCTCTGTCACTGCAAATACCAGGGCCATGAACTGCTGGTAGTTGTTGGGTGTGGGTCTACAGTGAAAGAAACATTGTGAAATATTGCCACAAAGCTTGTGAAGGTTGGTGAAGTTTGGCTTGTGTTATTCCTTTGTGGCTTTTTCTTTGGAGCAGGAAGTCCCAAAAGTTAATGGATTGGGGTGTTTTTTTTTTGAAGATGCTTATTGTTAAATTTTGATGGATTTTTAACAATGGAATAATGACTGCCCATATCATGGATCATTTTATATCCCTCTTTCATCCCTCCCTTCTCTTTGCTTCAGTGCCTGTAATCCTACCCACTTTTTCCTCCAGCAACCTAATCAATTTGGTTCTCTCTTGGAGCAGCTTCTTCAGCAGAAGACACCAGTGGAAAATGTACCAAATATTTACCAAATATTACCAAATGTACCAAATGTACCAAATATTTATTGAGGGTCATTATTCAATAAACACTGCTGATTCCAACACAGAAATTTGCATTTTGTTCAGTACCTTGCACTGGAAATGTGTTGCTCTTTTCCTTGAGCCTCCTGTCATGACTTTATGTCCAAATTAACATTTTAAGTCAACTTCTTCAACAGTCTAGTAAAATTCCTAATGTGTTGTCACAGCTTACTCTTTATGAGGTTTATTGTCTTCCTGATAAACAATTCTGGAAATATTGAAAATCTAGCCTATTTAATCAGTTAACACAAACTATTCAAGAGCCTCGGTGGCACAGGGGTTAGAAGGCAGTACTGCAAGCTACTTCTACTGATCACTGTCTGCCAGCAGTTTGGCAGATCGAATCTCAGTCGGTTCAAGGTTGACTCAGGTTTCCATCTTTCCAAGGTTGGTAAAATGAGGACCCAGATCATTGGGGGAAATAGGCTTACTCTCTCTAAACATAGAAACATAGAAACATAGACGGCAGAAAAAGACCTCCTGGTCCATCTAGTCTGCCCTTATACTATTTTCTGTATTTTATCTTAGGATGGATATATGTTTATCCCATGCATGTTTAAATTCAGTTACTGTGGATTTACCAACCACGTCTGCTGGAAGTTTGTTCCAAGGATCTACTACTCTTTCAGTAAAATAATATTTTCTCATGTTGCTTTTGATCTTTCCCCCAACTAACTTCAGATTGTGTCCCCTTGTTCTTGTGTTCACTTTCCTATTAAAAACACTTCCCTCCTGAACCTTATTTAACCCTTTAACATATTTAAATGTTTCGATCATGTCCCCCCCTTTTCCTTCTGTCTTCCAGACTATACAGATTGAGTTCATTAAGTCTTTCCTGATACGTTTTATGCTTAAGACCTTCCACCATTCTTGTAGCCCATCTTTCAACCCGTTCAATTTTGTCAATATCTTTTTGTAGGTGAGGTCTCCAGAACTGAACACAGTATTCCAAATGTGGTCTCACCAGCACTCTATATAGCGGGATCATAATCTCCCTCTTCCTGCTTGCTATACCTCTAGCTATGCAGCCAAGCATCCTACTTGCTTTCCCTACCGCCTGACTGCACTGTTCACCCCATTTTGAGACTGTCACTTAGAGAGGGCTGCAAAGCATTGTGAAGCAGTATATGAATCTAGATGCTATTGCTATTCTCCAAAGCACCTGAGGGCAGGACAAGAAGCAATGGGTGGAAACTAATCAAGGAGAGAAATGACTTAAAACTAAGAAGAAATTTCCTGATGGAACAATTAATCAGTGGAACAACTTGCCTCCAGAAGTTGCAAATGCTCTAACACTAGAAGTGTTAAAGAAAAAATTGGATAACCAATTGTTTGAAATGATATAGGGTTTCATGAAGTGATGAGTTGCTCCTGATTCAGCCCAGTTCTTAGAACTGGTAGCAGATGTGGTGGGAGGCCATCCTGCCCGGATGCTCTGCCCATCGAGGACACTCCATCCACTTGCCCAGGATTCTTTTGCACAGGTAGCAACAGGTCTTAGAACCCACTAAGCAGGGGGTTGGACTAGAAGACCTCCAAGATCCCTTCCAACTCCGTTATTCCATTCTAATCAGTCTGGCTCTTTATTGAGAAAAGCACGAAGATTTGAACTATACTGGGAAGTTCAAATATTGCAAGAAGAAATATTTCTGAGCAAACACAGCAAAGAGTCACATGGATATTTGTCCTCCAGCTAAAACTTACAAATATGGGAGAGAAAATGGGTATGGGTCTTTGTTAAAGTCTAAGTAAGGGTTCCAATAGTTCCCCAAATGCAGATTCCCACCAATAACGAGTTCACCAGGCCTATAATAGTATTCAGGAACCTTGTACCATTGTGGCAACACACAAAGGGTTTGCATCCTCTTAGCAATAATTGGAGGCAGGGGCCAAAACAGCAGCAATAGCAGGAGAAGATGCAGTCCAGTCATTCTTCTTTCTAGATCAGAAATCAAGATTGTGCAGGAGCTGAATTGCAGGCATCACTTTAAACTTTACCCGAGTTTTAACAGGATAAACATAGTACATGCCACCTGGGTTGCTTCAGGACAATTATATCGAATATGCTTCCTCTAACCTGTGCTTGGGCTGTGACTAAAGAAAAAATGAAGGGCAGTTGAGTCTCTTCAAATCCAGGTATTTGCTCTGTGCAAGGCAAGGTGAGGTGCCCCCACCTGGAGAACTCCAAGCATATTTTTGAAAGAAGGTTTTATCTTTTTCGTGGCTTGAAATCCACAGGGGATATCTTAAGAATTGCTGTTGCGGCGCAGGCGGAGTAATAGTCGGACACAAGGTGTGGGTATAACGGGGTCACTTTTATTCAAACAACTTAATTTCTTAACTTATTAACTTATTTAAACCATTAACCCCACATGACCTGCAGGATGCAAAATCAAATGGGGGCGGAATAACGTGCCCAATTCAGACAGCAACCCTGGGGCGAAAACTCCTTGAAACTGGGTGCGGGTCATGTTAAACTACACCTACCCCCTGCACCCTTACTACGCCACACCTGGCGTGTGGGATGGCTCGCTACTGGTCTACGTTAAACTCCAGCCAGCGAGCCACAGGAGCGACTCACTCCCCGAACCCAGGCCGGTCGAGCCCTGTAATCCGAGAAGGAGCTCGCCCCTCACCTCAGTAGAGGTGCCCCAAAAGGAGCTCACCAGTTGCTTATATATTTTATTTTCCGCCCCCTATCGGCCACAGCAGGGGGTGAAATTTTAATTTATTCCCCCTGCTCCCCCCCCCTGCACAGATATGTGCAGGCACCTCTGCAGGTTGGCTATAAATTTATCGTTCCCACTATCGGTCAAGTGTACACCGTCCTGTCTGTACAAGTCTATGAGGGATGCCCTGATGTCTGGATGGTCTATCACTCCACCCCCAGCCTGAATCACCCACTTCTTAACCGCTCTGTTTACCCTCTTCCTAGCCTTATCCACTGCGCTAGGGCTTCTAGCCTGCCGCCAACTCCTCCTGGGCAGGATGTTGGACCACCACACACACGTATCTGGCCACCGCTCCCAGATCACTTGCAAACTCTCCCAAATGTGCCACAGCAGCTCTACACCTGTCATCGCTCCCAGATCATTCCCACCAACGTGCAAGACCAAACAGCCCGGCACCCCTCGCACCTTCCCACTGTTGAACAACAGGGGAAGAACTTCACGCCAACGTAGGCCTCGACGGCCCAGCCACTGAACCACCGCTCGATCAATCTCCAAATTCGTGCCGGGCGTCGTCTCACGGGCCCTCCGCTCGGCCCGGTACACCATGCTGTGGCCACATATTAGGATTCTGCGGCGCCAGTCAAGTCGTCGGGCTAGAGAAAGGGAGGAAGCAGAGCAGCATCAGACTGGCGGCCCAGCACAACCCCCCCGCCCCGCCCCACTCACCTAGGGGCGGATGTACGTTCGGAAGGCCCCAGATCTCCAGCGGCCCACTGTCTTTATATCCAGCCTGCTGAAACCTTCGACTGCTGCCAACGACGCTGCACCTATTCTGAATGAGTGAGTCCCGTAACGTCTGGGGTCCAAGCCCAGCCTTGCCAGCGCCTTGGACGTGACAGCCCAGAACTGGTACCTGGTCAGGGGTTCACCGGACACATGACAAAACAAAAAACCCGGCTCTACACCCCTGTGGGCCCAATACGCCACCAGCGCTGCCACCGGGCACACCCGCCGGTTGTTAGCCCGGGAAAGTTGGACCGTCACACCTCTACCCCTCTGGTCGGTCTTGGACCGTCGCAACCTCAAGGACACCGAGCTACGACCTAACTTGATATCCCTTGTGGTGAACGCCTGGCCGGAGCTATCGGCTCGGGAAGCTGCTAGAACCTTGCTAACCCGAAAAGCCCCGAAAAACGAGGTCACCGCCACAGCGTGGTACAGTGATGCCTCATACTCAGAGCGGCAGAGCCGACCCCACAGCTCGTAAAGCCCCATCAAGTGGGTGAGCTTTAGGGGACGCCTGCTGTCACCCTGGGCCTGACCTTTCTCCCTGATCCACCCCTCCAATGTCTTCCTAATCCTGAAATCCCCTGTGGTGTCCGCAAAACCCCGAGACTTGGCTACGAAGGCCAGGCCTGCCAACTTGCCCCTAATCGTCCGGGCAGACAACCCACGGCGGCGGTTAAGCGCGCAAAATTCGAGCAGGTGTTCGACCGGGGCCGGCCAAAGCTGATCGTATCTCCTATCATGACGAAAAGCCCAAAATTCCCTACCTGCCCGCTGGTATGCTCTCCTGGTGCTGGGAGCTATGGACAAATCCATGGCCTTGCTTACGTCGGCCCTCCAATCAGCCACAGATGCTGTGGGGCTGCTTCCGGGTACTCCTCGGCCTGTGGGGCAAGCAGCCGGAACCTAGCCAACTGCCCCCTTGACAGAGCGTCAGCCACCCCGTTTCTTACCCCTGGAACATGATGTGCCCGGAAAAGCATATTGTTGGCAAGGCATCTCGTAACCATATGCCGGACCAAACCCATAACCCGTTCGTTCCTAGAGGAGAGTGTATTCACTACGTGTACTACCGCCATATTGTCACACCAAAAGTGGACTGTCCTACCGGCAAAACTGGATGCCCACAGCTCAATGGCCACGACAATTGGGAATAGCTCCAAAAATGTCAAATCCCTACAGATGGCCTCACCGCGCCACTCCTGCGGCCAGTCAGCCCGAAACCATTTGCTCTGCCACACCACACCAAAACCGGTCGTGCCCGCCGCATCGGACTTCACTTGAAAGTCCGCTTTCAGCAGCATATCCTGTCTCCACAATGACACACCGTTGTACCCGTCCAGAAACCCTTGCCACACCACGAGGTCCTCCCTAACACTCTTCGATAACCTGATCCTGTGGTGCGGTTTTGTCACACCAACCGTTGCCCTGTACAGTCTAAACATAAAGGCCCTTCCTGGCGCAATCACACGACAAGCAAAATTCAACAGGCCAGCCAGCTCCTGAACCTGTCTCAGAGTCACCTTCTTTGTGGCTCGGGCAACCCTCACCGCTTCCTTGAGTCTAGTCAGTTTGTCATCGGGTAGCCTACACGTTTGTGCAACGGAGTCCACCTCGATGCCTAAAAATGTCAGTCTGGTCGAAGGCCCCTCGGTCTTTTCGTGAGCCAAAGGTACGCCTAAATCCGCGCATAAAGCCTGGAAACCCATCATTCCCTGCTGACAATCGACGGCGCC
This sequence comes from Erythrolamprus reginae, assembly GCF_031021105.1. NCBI lineage: Eukaryota > Metazoa > Chordata > Lepidosauria > Squamata > Dipsadidae > Erythrolamprus > Erythrolamprus reginae. The sequence goes on along the minus strand of NC_091950.1, from coordinate 7,274,082 downwards.
CGCCGGCCCCGCGAAGAGAAAATCATCCAAATAATGTACGACAGATGCAAAGCCCGTACTTTTAACATGTGCCCACTCCAAAAATGAACTGAACTTCTCAAACAGCGAGCAGGATATAGAACAACCCATTGGCAAGGCTCTATCAACAAAGAACCCGCCCTCGAACTGAAAACCCAACAAGTCGAAATCCCCCGGGTGAATGGGCAAAAGCCGAAAGGCCGATTTGATATCACACTTCCCCATCAGTGCCCCCACTCCGCACGCCCGGACCATCGCGACAGCCGTCTCGAATGGTGTGTAGCGCACCGAGCAGAGCTCCTCGGGAATGTGATCGTTCACCGATTCACCAGGGGGGAACGACAGGTGATGTATAAGCCTGAACTCTCCCGCGGCCCTCTTGGGCACCACACCGAGTGGGGACACCTGCAGGAAGGGCAGGGGGGGCTCCGCAAAGGGGCCCAAAACCCGGCCCTCGCGCACCTCCTTCATAATTTTGTCCCGCACTACGTGGCCCATACCTGCCACCGACCTCAAATTGTCCGCCATGCAGGCCCTGCGCGGCCCCCCGTACGGGATCCTGAAGCCCGCGGTGAACCCCGCGAGCAGGAAATCAGCACCCTTCTTGGGGCGGTAGCCGGTGAGCCAATGCTGCAACCTGTCCAATCTAACGGGGGTTGGGCCCCTTACCTTGAGCTCCCCCAGGTTGGGGTTTGGCGGGGGTCCCGGCGTCCTTGGAGCCGGCCCCTCCCCGTCCCCTGTAACAAGCGGAGGTCGGGTGTCTGCCACTACACAAGGCGCAGGCGTGGCGAAAACGACAATATGCCCTGGAACAGGCCCCTCTGGCGCCGTACTCGTAACAGTACGGCTGGCCTCGAAAGGGCGACCCAGCCGTGCTGCGCTGGCCGGAGGCCGGGGTCCCCGTCCCCACCGCCGGGCGGGGAAGAGTAGCCTCCTTGCCCGTTGTTAAGAGCAGATGACCTGTGGGTGTTCGCCCACTGGCCGGAGTTGACGCTTGCTGCGTGGCCTGAAGCCACAAATCGTTATGCCGCATATCCCACGGCCAGTGTCTATTGTGGGCGGCGAACCTGCGAAAGTCCTCGTCATAGCGCTTCCAAGCCTCCCCCCCAAACTCCTGATACGCTCTCAGAATCATGTTCATGTACAAGATGAGCTCATGTGTCTTATGGACATCATCTTCTACCACCACAGAGTGGTAGGCCAAAAATGCATACGCCCACGACAGAATCCCCTTGTCCATTTTGGTGCCTTTTGGGTCATCCGACCCCTTCTTGCCTTCTTTATCCTTCTCCTTCTTAGACTTTGCCGGTAGCAAAATCTGAAACATGTCCACATAAGCGCCCCGCCAAATTTTACGCTTGAGGGACTGGGACATGTGCATACTAAGCGGAGTGTCTGGTAGGCCCGGCGCGAAAGGATTATCGCTGTCAAAAGAGGTACTGGTGGACCCCGAGGTGGTTGACCCTGAGCTGTCCCTCGAGGTATCCCTCTTCCGTTTGTGCCTCCTAGCCACTGCCCTTCTACGCCCCCTCCTCCAAACTTGAGCAGCTGTGCGGGAGCGCCAGGTCCTCTGACCCCCCTGTGTCGTGCGTTTTGTAGCCCGTAGCCTGCCACGAGGCCCTCTTGGGAGGGACCACCGGTGCCTAGGCACAGGGCACTCACCCCAGTGAGAGGAGTCGTCGTCTGCCTCCTCAGAGCCGGACACCATCCTGCTGGCCTTCCTCCGCTTGGTCTTTGACTGTGCATGCCGGTCCTCGTGGGATCTCTGTGCGCTCCCAGCCGACTCTGATGAGCTCCGAGACCCCTCTGCGCTGATAACTTGCGTGGCCCGGCCCCGCCGAGACCTGCCCCGCTTCTTTGGCCTCTCATCCAGTTTCTCGAGCAATGAAGACAGTATACGTGAGGAAACAGAAAGTGAATCCCTAGCCCCCTGCCCCCTCCTGGCAGGCCTTGCAGCAGAGGCCTCTGCCTCCGATAGACCCGATTCCATACCGCTGAGAAGCCCCTCCTCTGCGCCAGAAAACACCCCTGGAGCCCCCAGTGGATCCACGGGCGGGGCCCGGCCCTGGCGGGGACCCCTCGCCCCCACTGAAGCTCCCCTTCGGCCCCTTGTGCGCCCCCGGGGGCTCGCTACCCCCCTGGGGCTGCCCTCACTAGCCTGCCTCCCGGCAGGCCTTGCCCCTGGGGCCTCACTCCATGCCCGCTTGGGCGCCCTCCTTCTACCGGTGCGGCGGGGCTCGATAGGGGGGGTGCCTAACCCTCCGGCCTGCCCCCCTGCAGCCCGCCGCCGGGCCCCCGTACGGCTTTTTCCTCCCCCCGCCATCAACACCGCTCAAAAATGCGCCTCCAAACCCTGACGGGGTGTCGCCGAAGCGAACTGCGCCTCCAGCCGCCGATCGCGGCTCTTCAGGCCTCAGAAGTGCCCCGCCGAGTGTCCCTCGACGATCGGCTGCTTCACCGGTCTTCGGGCCTGTGACGCAGGTCGGAATGACGCAGCCCGAGCCGGCAGCAGCAGCAGCAGCCTCGCCTCACGATGCTCCGGGCGAGACTGCTGCGCCACAAGGCAGCCCCCTTTTATAGGGCTGCCTCACTCGCCCGGCCAATCGGTGCCCACGCACCGCACCACGTGGTCACGGCACCCCAACGTGGGTGCCGTGACTCCGCCCCCCAACATGGCGGCCTCCATCCCCGCCGGTCGCCGCAAACCCCACCGGCCGGTAAGTCGGCTGTGGGAATTCTTCTGAGAATTGCAAGGAACAGACCTCCATTTTTCTTCTTCACCAGAAGGGGAAAAACACTTTTATATCTCTTGTTGCTAAACCCAAAGAGCAGTTGAATTTTAGAGTACTGTAGTGTGAAACTCTGGAGTGGATTAGAGTTAGGGTTACAAGAATGGAGGCATTTTGTGGAATCAAACATAGAGCCCAAAGCAAATGATTTAGGCTTTTGAATAGTCAGCATATGTGGCAGGACTCCCTTCAAATATGGAGAGAGACTCCACTCAACTAAAAGATACACTCATACATCTAAGAACTGCAAGGAAAATTAACACATAAGCAGCAGAGGATGTAAGAATACATTCAATTCAATTCAATTTATTAGATTTGTATGCCGCCCCTCTCCATAGACTTGGGGCGGCTCACAACAGTAATAACACAGTATGTAACAAATCTAATGATTAAAAGTCACTAAAAACCCCTTATTAAAAGAAAACATACATACAACATACCATGCATAAACTGTATAGGCCCGGGGGAGATGTCTCAGTTCCCCCATGCTTGGCAGCAGAGGTGGGTTTTAAGAATTTTGCGAAAGGCAAGGAGGGTGGGGACAATTCTAATCTCTGGGGGGAGCTGGTTCCAGAGGATCGGAGCCGCCACAGAGAAGGCTCTTCCCCTGGGTCCCGCCAGACGACATTGTTTAGTCGATGGGACCCAGGGAAGGCCAACTCTGTGGGACATAACCAGTTGCTGGGACTCGTGCGGCAGAAGGCGGTCTCAGAGATATTCTGGCCCGATGCCATGAAGGGCTTTATAGGTCATAACCAACACTTTGAATTGTGACCGGAAATGGATCGGCAACCAATGCAGACTGCATATTAATAGATATAGTCAGGCATGGGTTCCAAAAGGTTTTACTACCCTTCTGTGGGCATGACTTAATTTTATGGGAGTGACTTAATTTTGTGGGAGTGGCTTGATAATCATGTGACTATGGTGGGAGTAGCTTAGCAGTCATGTGACTGGGTGGGAGTGGTTTGACAATCTTGTGACTGGGTGAGAGTGGCTTGGCAGTCATGGGACTGGGTGGGTGTGGCCAACTCAAGGTCACTTATGGCAAGGGTTGCTTCACTTGGCCTTTCCCCTCCCAGCCATTCCTTGTCACACCCAGACTCAATGTATCTATAGATCTGTAAAAACATTGTTCACCTTTTTTCAACTTTATTATTTACACACTATAGGTGTACTTTCATGAACCACTAAGAGAAGGAAATGGCTCACATGCTTTGCCCAAGAGTGTGATAGGCAACAGGCTTTTAAAGGGCTGCCAGAAAGAAAGGGGAGCAATGTATTTAATTCAATGACCTATCTAACAAAATTCAATATAGAGAAAAGTAAAGTCCTACACATAGGTAAAAAACCCCAAAAGTATACATATAAACCGGGTGAAACCAGGCTTAATAGCAGTGACTGTGAGAGGGATCTTGGAATCCTAGTGGACAACCAGCTAAACATGAGACAACAGTGTGCAGCGGCCGCCAAAAAAGCCAATATAATCCTAAATTGCATTAACAGAGGGATACAATCAAGATCAAGGGAGGTACTAAAACCACTTTATAAAGATTTAATTAGACAACACTTAGAGTACTGTATATAGTTTTGGTCAACACACTATAAAAAGATATAATCTAATCTAATCTAATCTCATCTGTGTAATGATTTATTTCAAATTTAAACTCTCTACAACAATCTGACCAACTAACAGTTAAGGAAAATGGGCGGGAGATAAGAAAGGTGGGCTAGACTCAGATTGCTTGCAGGCACTTAGGAACCAGTGACTTATGTTGTGTTGACCCCTCACTTGAGCTCAGCCTCATCATTTCCTAAAAGAGTGGGATAATCTGCTTGATTTTGTTTCTGTGTACAAAGCATTGCAAGACATAGATATAAACATGAAGTAAGTTTCATGGAAAGCTCTGTATAGAAGATAAGATTTTAAATCTTTTTAAATATTTTAAATTTATTTGGATTTGTCATGATTTGTTGTATTTTGCTGTGAGCCGCCCCGAGTCTGCGGAGAGGGGCGGCATACAAATCTAAATAATAAATAAATAATAAATAAATAAATAAGGGAGGAGAGAATATGTTTTTGGTTCATGGGGCAAGATAAAACAATAAACTCACTTTGATCAACATATTGGTTTATTTCATTTCTTAGAAGCATCTTAAATCAACTGTGATGGGGCCAGGGGTGGGCTACTGCTCGGATGGGTAGCGAAAATGGAGCTCCATCCCAGAACACCCAATTTGCACTGAAAGATGTTGAAAGAAAATACAGGGCTTCCTGCATAAGCCATGCCCACAGTGTGGTAGTAAAACATTTGGTAACCCTTGACTGGATATGGCTATCCTGATGTCTGCACTGTGATTAAACTCCCTTTGATCAGATATAATGCCCAAGGCCTCTTGATTAACCAGAGCCACCAATAAACATCTTAGTTCATGCATGACAAAATGGAAGAGTTTTGTCATGTGATGAGATCAGGTGTTGGAAGGGGAAAACAAGCAAAGCACTTCAAAAGCATTGTCAGCAACACAGCAGTAACAATAATATTTAGACTTTACAATGCTCTCTGGGAGGTTTACATTGTTAGCATATTTATTTATTTATTTATTTATTTATTTATTTATTTACTTACTTACTTACTTACTTACTTACTTACTTACTTACTTACTTACTTACTTACTTACTTTGTCCAATACACAATGAGGGTTTTAGTGGGTATATATCTATATACACATAGTAAAATACATGATGAAGGTTATAGAGGAGATACTCATAGTAAAATATATCTAAGAAATAATAGAAAAGAAGGTATAGTAATAGAACATATCAATGAAAGAATAGAAGAAGAGATATAGGAATACAAGAAAGGTATAGGAGATATAGGAGAGCAATAGGACAGGGGACAGAAGGCACTCTAGTGCACTTGTACTCGCCCCTTACTGGCCTCTTAGGAAGCTGGAGAGGTCAACCGTAGATAATGTAAGGGTAAAGTGTTGGGGGTTTGGGGATGACACTATGGAGTCTGGTAATGAGTTTCTCGCTTCGACAACTCGGTTACTGAAGTCATATTTTTTACAGTCAAGTTTGGAGCAGTTAATATTAAGTTTAAATCTGTTGTGTGCTCTTGTGTTGTTGTGGTTGAAGCTGAAGTAGTCGCCGACAGGCAGGACATTGCAGCATATGATCTTGTGGGCAATTCTTAGATCTTGTTTAAGGCGTCTTAGTTCTAAACTTTCTAGGCCCAGGATTGAAAGTCTAGTCTCGTAGGATATTCTATTTCGAGTGGAGGAGTGAAGGGCTCTTCTGGTGAAGTATCTTTGGACATTTTCAAGGGTTTTAATGTCTGAGATGTGATATGGGTTCCAAACAGATGAGCTGTATTCGAGAATGGGTCTGGCAAAAGTTTTGAAAGCTCTGGTAAGTAGTGTGAGATTGCCAGAGCAGAAGCTACGTAGGATTAGGTTTACAACTCTTGAAGCCTTCTTGGCTATATTGTTGCAGTTTGCTTTGGCACTTAAATCTTTTGTTATTAGTATACCAAGGTCTTTAACCGAGTGGGGATTATCTGTGATAATTTGATTATTCAGTTTGTATTTGGAGGTCAGATTCTTCTTTCCAATGTGTAGGACAGAGCATTTGCTAGTTGAGATTTGGAGTTGCCATGTGTTAGACCACTCAGAAACAGCGTCAAGGTCTTTTTGGAGAGTAGTTCCTCAAAAATCTGGGCTCTCATTTTTACCATTTTTACAATTTAATAATTAAGAACCAGCATTGATTCTATATAAGATAGTCTTTTAGGTCTATGAAGAGAGAAATCACCACTGCTACCTCTCCATTTTTTCCCCTCATTTATGTTGAAAGCTCCCAATTCTAGGACTCTGTCCCAAACAAGACAAATTATTACAAGCCAGGTTCAACCCCATTTTTGGGGGTTGGACAGAATCTAAATCAGTGTTTGTTCTCATTTTTACATGAAGGAAAATCAGGATGGAGATACCCAAAATGTGCTACTTTTTCTTCAGCAGAGTTAGTGCTGATTCCAAAAACAGCATCCTTAGAAAGTGAACATTTGCAAAAAGCTGCTATTCAAATTTATTCATTCCTTTGTTTACACCATGCCTTTATTATTTTGCTAATCTGCAATAGCAGATGACCTAATGGAGGAATAGAAGGTAGCTTTGATAATTGTTTTGAGCATATCACAGAAACTACTGAGAATGACATGTTTAGAATGGGAAAAAGATGCATATTAGTTTTAAAACTCTGTAAAGAAAATATTTTTTCAAAGAAGGGAAGTGTAAGAATAGAAATGTGGAATGCGACATATACAGTGTATCTTTGTGTATGTGTGAATTCCTGTCTTTCTGCGCTGTTCGAAAATCAGGGGTCCCATAAATAATTTGTTATGTAAATTTCATGACACAATTTATAAGGGGAGTGATTTTTGATATACTCTGTATATGAGAAAATAAAATGCAAAAAATAATAATTTTGATTTTATCTTGCTGAAATGTGAAACATCTGTTTTGCTTGTTAATATTCAATTAAAATACTTTGTGATTAGTCACATCATGTTTATTTCGAATTATTATTATTTTAATAATTTTATTAAATTTTTAAAACTATGCAAACACATGAAAGAAATTAACCCAATCATTCAAATAACTGTTCACTTACATTTCTGTAGCATCAACATGTTAATTTCAATGCATTGTTATCCAACTTTCCAATATTAGCCAACAATATTTCCAATAATTTAATGGACAATACTTTTTTGCATTTCATGATTTATTTAAACATTTATTTATTTATTTAAACTGAATTTAAACATACCTGGGATAAACATATATGCATTGTAAGATAAAATACAGGAAATAGTATAAGGGCAGAATAGATGGACCATGAGGTCTTTTTCTGCCGTCAGTGTTCTATGTTTCTATGTTTCCATTTTGGAAATCAGATGAAATATAAAAATATCCCAAAATCACCGTGCCCAATCTCTACATATATCAGCAATTCCTCTGCCTCATTATATTCTCTTTACAATTCAGATTGGGCCTCAGAAGGATAATGAAGCATTTAGGAAAAAAGATGCTAATCAAGAGACCAGCCCCAGAGGCCAAAATGGAGAAGATCTCCACGGCCACCATGGACTTCCCTTTGGTGCTCAGGTAGGTGGGGAGGAAGGTGATCCAAACACTGCAGAAGACCAGCATGCTAAAAGTAATGAATTTGGCTTCATTAAAGTTGTCAGGCAATTTCCTGGCCGTAAAAGCCACTGTGAAACTCATAAGAGACAGAAAACCAAGGTAGGCAAGGATAGCATAAAACATTAAAATTGACCCTTCCTTACATTCTATGATGGTCTGTCTGACCAAGGAGTGGAAATCCATGTTGAGAAATGGGGGAGAGGTTCCCAGCCAGGTGACACAAAGAACTGCTTGGACCAGGGGACAGCCTAAAACAATGGAGATGGTCAGTGGTTTTCCTAAGAGTTTCCTTGTATTGTTCCCTGGCTTTGTGGCCATGAAGGCCAAAACCACCATAACAGTTTTTGCCAAAACAGAGGAAACCGCCAGAGAGAAGAGAACGGCAAAGGCAGATTGTTGGAAGAGACAGGTGATTTTCCCAGGTCGACCAATAAAGAGGAAGGAGCAGAGGAAACAGAGCAGGAGGGAGACCAGGAGGATGTAGCTGAGATTTCTGTTGTTGGCTTTGACAATTGGTGTGTCATGATGTTTACAGAAAATCACCAGGACAGCAATTGTGATCAGAGAAAAGAAAAGAGCTAAAGAGGATAAAGCATATCCCAGAGGTTCTTGATAGGGAAGGAAGTGGATCTTTTTGGCAATGCAGTGGACCTTAGCCTTGTTGGGGTATTGGTCTTGCAGGCAAGAATCACATTCAGCTGCATCTGAAATCAACAGTTTCAATGTAAGAAATTAAGAGTCCTCTGACATGAGCATCATGTCACCCTTAGGGTCCCCTTCATGCTATGGCCAGCCCTCAATGTAAATAAGCCCTACATGCATGGACGAGATTACTTGTGGGACTGCCTCTTGCCACATGAGTCCAAGAGACCAGTTAGGTCCCACAGAGTCTCCCTTTCCAGGTCCTGTCAACTAGACAATGTTGCTGGCGGGGCCTAGGGGAAGAGCCTTTTGTGTGGGGGCTCCAGTCCTCTGGAATCAGATTCCCCCAGAAATTTGTTCTGCCCCCACCATCCTTGCCTTCCATAAGAACCTAAAAACTCATCTATGCCCCATGCTTGGGGTCACTAGACTCTAGTTTCTGTCCGATGAGTGTGATGCATGCTTGTTTGAATGTGAATGAATGAGTTTTAATGTCCAAAGGTTTTTAAAATACTTAATTATATTAATTGGATCTTAGATATTTATATTGTATACTGTTTTTTGATAAGTTATGAGCAGCCCCGAGGCTTCAAAGAGGGGTTGCATACAAATGCAATAAATAAATAAATAAATAAATAAATAAATAAATAAGTAAGTAAGTAAGTAAGTAAGTAATAATAATAATAATAATAATAATAATAATAATAATAATAATAATAATAATAATTTATTATATTTGTATGCCGCCCCTCTACGCAGACTCAGGGTGGCTCACAACAACAATAATAACAATGTGCAATGTAACAAATCTAATATATAAAAGAAAGTATCTAAATATCCGACATTTAAAAACCATACAGCAGAAGAATACCATACATAAAACTATATAAGTCTGGGGGAGATGTCTCAATTCCCCCATGCCTGGCAATATAGGTGGATCTTAAGCAATTTACGAAAGAAAATGAGGGTGGGGGCAGTTCTGATCTTTGGGGGGAGTTCATTCCAGAGGGCCGGGGCCGCCACAGAGAAGGCTCTTCCCCTGGGGCCCGCCAGATGACATTGTTTACTCGACGGAACCTGGAGAAGACCAACTCTGTGGTACTTTATCGGCCTCTGGGATTCGTGTGGCAGAAATCAGTCCCAGAGGTATTCTGGTCCGATGCCATGTAGTAAGTAAGTAAGTAAGTTAGTGATGGAATGACCCATTGTGCATTTCATGGTAGATCAAAAAAGGGGCCAATCCTCCATCTTTGTTAATGATCCTAGGTTAGTTTAGTCAGAGACATGGATCTATTCATCTCTAGCTGGTCTGGACAGTTTTCTGTGGAATAAAGGCCCTGACTATTCACTGGATCCCTTCATGACTATTGTAAGCCATTTCATACTGGAATTAGAACAAGACTGATATATCTATCAGACAGAAATCTTGCTCTTTTGTGTGTTTTTTGTCATGTGTGCTGAGACTGTCCACAATGCAACAGAGGAAGACATTAAAATATCTGCGGAGAGGGGCGGCATACAAATCTAAATAATAAATAAATAAAATAATAAATCATAGGAGGGAATTGTCTGTTATCCATCCGAAGTGATTTATAAAGAATAAGTTACAAGGAGAAGGATACAGAATTGTGCACCAGGTATTCTGGAAAGGGAAAGGATTGATTTACAAGGGAAATCCCTGTACCCCAAAACTTTGAAGCCTATCGATACTATGAACTCTGATAAAAATAAATCAATATTGGGATTCGTGGAATGGTTCTCTTATTCTGAAAGGTCTATATCTGTGATGGTTAACCTATGGCACACATGCAACCTGTGACACACAGCGCCCTCTCTGTTGGCACCCAAATCTTCACCTTAGTTCAGCTCCAGCACGTGCACCCCACACTGGCCAGCTGGTTTTCAGGCCTCTGCCATGCATGGGTGGCGGGGCATAACTGCAAGGAGCAGGATGCATGCTGGGGGTATGCACACATACTGGGGCTGCATGCAGGTGAGCACATGTGTGCATAGGGGACGTGTGTATGTGGGTGATGCATGCGGGGGCCCATACACATGGGCTGTGCACATGTTGCATTTTGGGGGTTCAGACACACACAAGCTTTGGGCACTCATTCCAGGAAAGGCGAGCCATCACTGGTCTATATGCTCTACCTGTCTGATCAGAAATGCTCCCATCTGAACAAGAGGTACATAGGTAGCAGCAAACTTGTTCACCCTCTGGGACACTTTTCCTTTCTCCTGCCTGGCACCTTTTCATGCCACACCTGGCAAATGGCACCTTCTAAAAGAGAAAAGGGAAATGCCTGAGATGACCAAACCCATAGGTAAGCTTCATGTATCCACTTCCACATTCTCTGCCCATCTTCAGATATGGTTCACCAGGATTGATCAGAAGTCTGGAACAGCTCCTGGGGGATTCAATTCAGTGACTCTACAGATCCATCTGTTAATGCTGGAGATTGGAACTGAGATGCGGGACTTACTTTCATATATGGTCTACTTGCTCCCAAATCAAAATTTTGGAATAAAATACAATATTGGTTAAAGGAATTGACAAAACTGGAAATTAATTAAAAAAAAACCCAGAAGCATTTTTGTTAGGCATCATTGACCAAAAGATGGGGGGGGGGGAACCCAGTATTATTTAACATTGCACATATTAATGGCAGCCAGAATTACAATTGCACAATATTGGAAACAAAGAGAATTACCAGATGATTATATATTAATAAATAAAATTATGGACTGTGCAGAAGCAGATATGTTAACATTTAAAATAAACAATAAAGAAGACTCAGAGTATTATAAAATTTGGAACACTTTTTATGAGTGGTTAAAAACAAGAAAAGAACAAAACTGATATGTAGATATGAATTAAATACAAAACAAAAAGGATGAATTTATTTAACTTATAACATTTTAAAGATAAATTATGAATAATTTGATTTGTATTAAATGAGATATTGTAATATTGATGGATCTAAGGTGGTTGAAAGGAAAACAAGTATACATATAAATTAGATAACCGGAATTCTTTCTTTAAATATCATCGTCAGTAATAGCCATAAAAATAACCAAATAGATGTTGTGTTTAATGGATATGTACAACTTAATTGAATTTATTCTTTTTCTTTTTTTTCTTTATGTGTGTATGCACAATTGTTTGTCCTAATTGTTTATATGTTTGTTTTTAATGTATATATTTCAATTAAAAAATGTTTAGTGGACCCGAGATTTTGGCCTCTAACTGAACAGTATGAAGAAAAGAAATTATTTGAGGAATCGGTATTTGCTAGTAAAACAGAAAGAAAGGAAATTTGTGGAAATTGAGGCAACAAGAACAAAAAATTATAAATTCTATGACATGGTTTAAATTAAATCATTGGTTAGAATACCGCTAAAATTAAAATAAGGAGGCTGTCAAGTGAACCAGCCTCAGGAGGGGTGAGGAGACATACTACATTCGCGTCTTTTAATTTTTTGTCTGTATTGTACTCAATGTACTGTAAGTTGTTATTGTTTATATGTTTAATTGTTTATATGTAAATAAAATCATTTTTGGGAGGCAACCCTGAGGAACCTGATACAATATCAATGTATCTGTTTCCATGTAACTGGTTTTTTAAATTGATACAATTTTTTTTTTTTGAGGTTAGTAACAGTAAAGGGGTTTGGGATTAATTTGAGCTTTACCAATTTTGAATATCTATGAATTACATCTTCTATTGCCTGTCCACAGCTAGGAATGTATCATTTACTCCATCTGTCTTTGAATGTTTATATATGAGTGCACCGTATTGCTTTCTGAAAGAAATTCCTCCAGTCCATATTATTAAATAATTTTAAAAAAATCATTGCAATGAGCCCCGATCATTGGTTTGGGGCCTGTGATGGATACTACAATGGATCCAACTCTAAAGACCAACTGGGTTACAAGAGGTTCTTCCTAATTGTGAGACAAATCAGATCTCAAATGTCCATGCAAAACACTTTTTTCACCCAATGTCATGCTGTCATGTTTCCTGATTCAATAGTTCTGTTTTCCGGTTGGGATGTTCTGCATACCCAGAAGAGAGTGAATCTTTCAGCTCACCTTTCTAGGCCAGATAATTGCATCAGAATGAATGGTGACATCCTGGCCTGGAGGAGCCCCTGGATTTATTTGCCCAACTTTCTGAAGGACAATTGATCGATTACTGAAGCGAACCCAGTTGAGAAGATCATAACGAGCAGATCCCAGACCTTTTTCTGAGAAAGAGACTTCTTCTCCAGCACTGTTATTGAACTGGACATTCCTCAAATAAGGAAGAAGCTGAAACAAAATAGATCTTCAGACATTGGAGTAATTGATTGAAAACCACAGATTAGGCTTTGATCATAGCTTCTATTGCTTTATGGCTTCTTGGACACAAAACTGATTATGTAGAAACCATGCACAGTGTCAGTTAAAAAGAGCTGAAATGCCTATACACCAATATATAGTGTATTACGAATAAAAATTGTGAGTTAGAATTCCAAGTACATGAGGGCAGATATGAGATTGTTGCCGTTACAGAAACTTAATGGAATGAAATCCTTGAATGAAATATTTCATTGAGAGGGATTTAAATTGCTTTAAACAAACAGACCTAATAACTGAGCAAGTGGAGGTGTGTTATATAGAAGAAACAACTACATCTCTACAGAAATAGAGCAGAACAATAATGAAAACAATTGTCAATACATTTGTGTCATTATAAAAGGGGGGAGGGGAGAACAACATTGCATCGATGTATACTGCAGGCCATCCAACTAGATGAACATTTTACTAGTCAAATGTAAGAAATACTGTAAAGTGCAGATTAGGAATGTATTAGAAAATGGTATTAATAAGACAATACAATATATGTAATAGTTATTGATTATTATTAATAAAGCAATATACTATAGTCAACTACTCCTAAGTAGATATTTGCATATAAGACATTCTTCTTTTCTAAATTAATTACATAGAATAATTAATAATCTTGTAAATTTTATTAAGTAACTATAAAGTATTTTTATTTATTTATTTTTTATTTATTAGATTTGTATGCCACCCCTCTCCGAAGACTTGGGGCATTGTTAAATGTAATAGATATTTCAGTAGACATTTGAAATATAGATTGCGTATAATTTAAAGATATTTGTAAGTATTTTCTGAGGATATAAAGTTCAAGAGTTGCATGATTCTTTGGAAAAATATAAGAAGCTCATTCAATATGATGAGCAAGATGACAAACAGTAAGCATTGACCCTGTCATTACCAACCCAGGACTCTCCAACACAACAAAGAATTATAGAAGCCATGCTAGTAAAAGAGAAATCAAGATCACGGCCAAGTCTTCAAACAATTCAAGAGACCCTGATGATGATGCAAGAATCTATGCTAAGAATGCAGACATCAATAGACAACAATAGAGAAAAAACTAAACAACAGCTTGAAGAAATAAAGGCAGAAATGGAAGAAGTAAAGGAAAAGATGAAAGTAATTCATACGAAAATTGTAAGTATACAACAAACGCTACAAGAAAGGGAGCAGAGAATTAAAACAATCAAAGAAAAAGTAGAAAAAGTGGACAAAAGATGGAAGGTATGGAGGAACGAAATGATATGACCATCAGAAATTTGGAAGAGGCTATGGCTCATCTGGAAATGGAGTGTGCTTCTTATAGTTTAAGATTCCAAAATAGAAGAAAAGAATGAAAATTTTGGCCTGAAAATGACGGAGATTTTAACAGAAATCCTCCAGATGGACCCCACAGAAGATGGTAAGGGAAATTGATGAAATGTACAGAGTCCAAACTAACTTTGTACGTAGACATAATTTGCTGAGGGAGCAGGTAAAAATTTGGGTAGCCCTTCATTGTGAGGGCAGTACATATAAAGTTCGCTACAAGAGTCATAACAGAGGATATCTATAAGCAGTGATGGGCTACCAAAATTTTTACTACCACACTGTGGGCGTGGCTTATGCATTTTGTTTCAACATCTTTCAGTGCAAATTGGGTGTTCTGCAGTGGAATTCCATTTTCACTACCGCACTGCATTCCCCTCCATCTGGGCACTAGCCCACCCCTGATTATCTACTATATAAAGTCTATGTACACACAAATACACGCATGCATACATAGGCCTTCTAAAATTATACACATACAACCTCATTTACTGTGATAGGAAAAACCTACCCAGAGCCCAAAAGGGAACAAAAAAAAATCAAATTTTTGCTACCAGTACTGTGTACCTGACTGCACCCATAAGAACCCACCACTGTCTAGAAGTGGGTCAAGGAATCAAACTCTAGCTTAAAAAGGTAAAGAAATAAAAATATTGAAGCAGGTTCCAAAAAGAGTACAAGAAAAGAGAAAGGAATATCGTTTTTTGACAAGAAGATTGATAAAAGAAAGATGTTCCGCTGGTTTGTACTGGAATGTTTAATAGTGATGTGGCAAAAGAAGAAAATAAAAATGGACACTATAGACCAAGCAAGGAATTTTTACAAAGAAAGTGGATTAAAACTGAGCTATTCCCCCAACACTACAAAGTTCTCCTTTATGATTAGGCATTTGTCAGCTGCAATATATGGCTTTGCCTGACTCCTGCAAGTCCCTTGGACTGTAAGGCAATCAAACTGGTCAGTCCTAGAGGAGATCTACCCTGACTGCTCTTTAGAAGGCCAGATCACAAGATGAAACTGAAATACTTTGTCCACCTAAAAAGAAGGAAGGACTCACTGCAGAAGAGCCTAATGCTGGGAAAGATTGAGGGCAAAAGAAGATTCCAAATGCCTCCTTGAAGCGAATTGCACCAATTCACCCAGATTGTCTTCTGGTTCTAGAATGATAATAATTCCTCCATGAACCTTAGGCAAACTTTCAGGATGTTATATGAAGATATTTCCTCTGTGGATCTTAGAGAAAACTGATTTACAATTCTTCTCTCCCCCCACTACCTATTTTTCACCAATTATACCAAATTCAGATTTTCTTTCATTTATTGTTGTAATTTGTTGTGAAGTACACTGTTGCTGTTGGTAGTTGTGAAGTAATGTCTGACCCACCACAATCCCATGAACAACATTCCTCCAGGTCTTCCTGTCCTCTACCATCATCTGTAGTCCATTAATCCATCATACTGATATAGTAGCATACATATATTTCATGAATATTTCAGATAATACAAATGAGAAGTTTCCACTCTAAGATCTACGGACTGAATAAAGAGGGACAGAGATTACCTGCCAGGATTGAACATTTGAGATCCTCTCTCCAAGTCTCATCAGTGATGGCTGTGATCCAGATCCATAGATTGCATGCAATGTGTGTGCCAGAGCATAAACAGCATTGTAAATATTGTAACTTTCACCTGTCATCTTTGTTTGAAACATGTAGCTTGGCAGATTCCGTAACTTCTCTTTTCCTGTACAGTATTTTTTCCATTTTATAAAAGAGTGACCTGGTTTGTGGAACTCGCAGTCAAAGACCTTTTCCCACCATAATGGGAGGATCATATCTCCTTGAGGGTTCAAAGGGTCTAATGAGAGGAGAAAACTGCTGAATTTTGAGATACTTCTGCTGTGGTCCCTAAAATGCAGAGACCCATGCAAGTACTTTAAAGCTCCCCATCCATCATGAAGATGGCTTGCATATGGCTTCCTATATGAAGTAAGGATCCAAACTTTTGGATGTGGTCTTTGACCAAATGACCTATACTTCAGAGTCAAAAGAAACATTTCAAAAGTGTCCGGTTCTGCAAAGGAAAGAATAACTTCAACATTAGCCCACATTTTCGAATGTGAAGTGAATTTCATTGCTTCTCGAAGTGAAAAATCATGTTTCACCATTTGAATGAAGGCTGGGCAGATCTCCTTCTCCATGAGCATGGGCCTCAGAGTTGAGAGGAAACGTTCTCCATTGTCATTTTCACAGACAATAAGCCCAATCCAGTTCCACTGGAAATAGAGGAGCATCCGGACTAAACCCACAAATTGAGGAAATTCCTTGGGGTTAATCCGGAATGAGGAAGGATAAACTCTTTGGTCTCCCTGAATGTACTCAAAGCCAATACTGAGCTGGAAAAAGTGAGAATCTTTTTTAAAATATAATAGTAAAGATTCCTGTGGTTTTAGAAATCTCCATAGTGTATTTTATCAACCTCAAGATGAGTTATTTTGAGAGATAAGAGGTTTTTTTCCCTTTCTTAGAAAAAGCCACCAAGTAATATGTTTTCCCTAAAATTGTGACATGTCAGAATCCAAGGAAATAAACCGTAAATCTGGTACAGGGAATAAACAGCAGTGAAAGAGCAGCTACATTTCTATTGATAATATCAGGAAGGAATTCATCTTGAAATATTACATTGTGTATCTCTTAGGGGCTTTATAGAATATCTTGACACTTAAAATATAAAATGTATGCAACTGTAGCACCAATCCTGTAATATGGTATTCATATCCCCATTCCTTTTGGTGTCCTCTTGGACTTCTGTATTTGCTTCTGTAGTTTGTCTCCTCCATAACTGTATCTAAAGGATCCCTTACCTGTGGGATCTTGAGGATGTTGAAGATGGAGGCCATCGGCATTGAGAATTTGGGGTTGTCACCTCCAATGACAGAGAAGAGAGTGTCTCCTTGGTCACATTTATAACCTGGAACCATTTGGTCACGTATGGAGAGCAAAAAGAAGCTGATAAAAACAACTCTCTTGTTCCAATCGGCATTGTCATACATGTTGAAGCCAAGTGTGATGTTGGAGAGGAGAACCAGATCCTTGTTGATCTCCATCACTGCAAACACCAAGGCCATGAATAGATGGTAGTTTTTGGGTGTGGGTCTATAGTGAGACAAATGTTGTGAAACATTATCTCAATATATGTGTGTCCTGATGAAGTTTGTCAATAGAATAGGATAGAATAGAATAGAATAGAATAATTCTTTATTGGCCAAATGTGATTGGACACACAAGGAATTTGTCTTTGGTGCATATACTAGTGTACATAAAATAAAAGATACATTTGTCAAGAATCTTGGGTACAACATAAATAGTTGCGGGAAATGACTGGTAAAACAATTGAATACACACTGGAATTTTTTTTGCTAGGAATTGTCGAGAAACAATACCCCCAAAATATTAAGTATGTATGTATGTATGTATGTATGTATGTATGTATGTATGTATGTATTTAATTGGATTTAATTGGATTTAATTGGATTTATATGACGCCCCTCTCTGAAGACTCGGGTGGCTTACAATACATAAAAAAGAAGAGCAATATAATATAATAGTCTAAATCCAATTAATTTAAAAACTAAATGTACTAGTCTATAACACCCAGTATTATTTTAAAAATCCCTTAACATTACATATAGGGACAGCGTTGTTTTGAGGGTAGGAGTCAAAACAATTTATGTGCAGGATGCACGGGGTCAGTAAATATTTTCATGGCCCTATTTTTGACTTGTGCAGTATACAAATCCTAAATTGAAAGTAATTGAGCAGTAATTGTTTTTTCTGCAGTTCTGATTATTCTCTGAAGTTGGTGTCGGTCTTGTTGGGTTGGAGAACCAAACCAGACAGCTATAGAGGTGCAGATGAGGAACTCAATAATTCCTCTGTAGACACAACCTAAGTATAGCCCATAAAATCATCTGTTATAATGTACATCCTGTCAACAACTACTTTAGCTTCTACCACAACAACACAAGAAGACAAAACAGATGCAAACTTAATGTAAACCACTCCAAACCCGACTGAAGGAAATATGACTTTAATAAACGAATAGTTAATGTATGGAATTCATTACCTGACTGTAGTATCATCATCTAACCCCCAAAACCTTACCCTTAGACTATCCACTGTTGACCTCTCCTGATTCCTAAGAGGTCAGTAAGGGGCATGCATAAGTGCACCAGCCTTCCGTCCCCTGTCCTAATGCTTCTCTCTTATAAGTATCATGTATATAAACATTGTTATATCTTTATATACTACCAATGTGTACTTGACTAAATGTATGTATGTATGTATGTATGTATGTATGTATGTATGTATGCATGCATGCATGTATGTATGTACAAGCAACTCCTTGAGCTTCCTGAGTTGGCATAGAAAAAAATTTTTTGTTGTGCTTTTTTGATGACATTTTTGATGTTAAGTGACCATTTTAGGTCTAGAGATATGATAGAACCTACTATTGATATTGTGTCTTGTCTTCTTTGTGGAATTTTCTTTGGAGCAGGAAGTCCCAAATATCAATTTTTTTATTACTTTATCCAAGTATATTTTTTTTAAATGTGAAAAATTAAGAAAAGGGGACAGGAAAAAAAGAGATATAGGCAGTGAAAGGCTACCAAAACTTTTACTACCACACTGTGGGTGTGGCTTATGCCCTGCATTTTCCTTCAAAATCTTTGAGTGCCCATTGGCTGCTCTGGGGGGGGGAGCTCCATTTTCGCTGTCCCACTGCGTTCCCACCCGTCTGGGCAACAGCCCACCCCTGGATATAGGGTAAAGGCAGACTTTCAATTATGTTTACCACAACATTGCAATGACAACAATGAATGCCATTATTTATAAGCACTGTTGATTCCAAAACTCTTTTTTTTGGCAGTATCCCACACTGGGAAAGTGTTGTTCTTTTCCTTAAGTCTTCCATCACTACTTTCTGTCCCAAGTAACATTATAAGTCAACTTCTTCACTAGGCTAATAAAATTTCTAAGGAGTTCTCTCTCCTCATTCATCATTGTCTTGATAAAGAGTTTTGGAAAGAAAAATTAGCTTACTTAATCAGTCTTCAATCAGTTTTATTGAGAAAAGCACAAATATTTAAACTCCACCAGGACATTGAAATATCATAAGAAGAAATATTTCTGAGTAAACAGAACAAATAATCACTCAGATATTTGTCTTCCAGGTAAAACTTACAAATATGGTTGAGAAAACAGATGTGGTGGGTCTTTGTTAAAGTGTAAGTAACTTTCCCAATAGAGTCCCAAGTGCAAATTCCCACCAATAACAAAGTCACCAAGCCTGTAGTAGTGTTCCTCAATCTTGTAAGGATTTGGCAACACACAAAGGGTTTGCATCTCCTTAGCAATCATTGGAGGCAGGATCCAGAATAGCAACACTGGAAGGAGAGGCAGCCCAGTCATTCTGCTCACCTTCCCTCCTAGATCAGAAATCAAGATTGTACAGAAGTTGAATTGCAAGCATCACTTTAAATTTCACCAGAGCATTAACAGGAAAAACGCAGGATATGCCTCCTGCATGGCTTCAGGGCAAATATATCAAAGATGTTTCCTCTTACCAGTGTTTGGGCTATGACCAAAGAGTTAACTCTTTGCAAGGCAAGCTGGTTTGCCCACAGCTGAGGAATTCCGAGAATATTTTTTAAAGCAGATTTTCTCTTGGAAGATGTTTGTATCTTAAAGTCCACTGGGGATACATCAACAACTACTATCCTTATGATAATTGCAAGGAAAAGCCATAGTCACACCCACTTATCACTCCATTTTGTTTCTGCACCAGAAAGGGAAAAACACTTTTGCGTCTCTTGTTGTTAATCCACAGAGCAGGCGGACTTGAGAGTCAAATGAAATTTGGCCTTTGACCTCCCTGAAAATAAACACCTGCACACAAGGTGGAGTTTGGCCTGTTCCATAGTGTATTCAGATAGGATGAGTGCTAATGGGTCCTGGTGCCACAGGAATACAGTCAGGTGTACTCTTGCAAGTGTGAGTAATCAAACCAATAGTTGGGTGGAAAAGCTGTCTTATTTATCCCTACATGGCAGGAGATAAATCTTAGATTCCGACTTCTCACATAGTTCTTGGCAAGAGACAGTAGGATTTTTCTAAATGTCAGGCTCCCTTAAACTCTACAGCAATGTTGCCTAAACCTGGTTACAGCCAGAAAAGTTTGTCTGCTGTGTTTTTCTTGTGAAGTGGGCTTTCTTCATTGTTGACTATTGTGGGAAGGTTACCATCACTCATCATAAACCTCTGGACTAGATGGGGTAACAAGAATGTATGCATGCTGTGGAATCAAACAGAAGGCCCAAAACAAATAATAACCAGTATGTGCTGGCAGGACTCCCTTCAAATAGGGAGAGAGATCCCACCCAACTAAAGGTTACACTCATACATCTAAGAACCTCAGGGAAAACTAATACATAAGCAACAGAGGATGTAAGGATACATATTCATAGACAGGGATTTCAAATCACTATAAGTAATGGAGCTCAACTTATTTCCTGCACCAGTTTTCCTTCAGAAACCCAGTGTGTGGAATAAAGAATAAAGCAATAAAATAATAGGGCAGGGGAAAATCATCTTCATAAAACAATAAGGGTAAGCTGAATGCCTGACATCATTTTTTTTTAATGCATTGCAAACCTATAGAGTTGTTGTGCTAAGATAATCATCTGGGAAATTAAGTCTATATAATTTAATTAAGTATTCCAAATGTGGTCTCACCAGCACTGTATACAGCGGGATCACAATCTCTCTCGTCCTGCTTGTTATACCTCTAGCTATGCAGCCAAGCATTCTCCTTGCTTTCCCTACCACCTGACCGCACTATTCACCCATTCAGACTGTCAGAAATCACTACCCCTAAGTCTTTCTACTCTGAAGTTTTTGCTAACACAGAACTGCCAATACAATACTCAGATTGAGGATTCATTTTCCGCAAGTGCATTTGGAAACATTAAACTGCAGTTTCCATTGCTTTGACCACTTAGCTAGTAAAGCTGAATCATTTGCCATATTACAGATGCCTCCAGGAATATCAACCCTATTGCACACTTTAGAGTCATAGGCAAATAGGCAAACCTTCCCTACCAAACCTTCCCTTATGCCACTCACAAACATATTAAAAAGAATAGGACCCAGAACAGACCCTTGTGGCACACCACTTGTAACCAGGCTCTGCTCAGAATACTCGCCATTAACAACAACACTCTGATATCTACGTTTCAGCCAGCTGCAAATCCACTGAACTATCCAGGGATTAAGTCCAATCTTCACTAATTTATCTATCAGCTCTTTATGTGGAACCGTGTCAAAGGATTTGCTAAAGTCCAGATAGACAATATCCACAGCACCACCTTCATCCAACACCTTTGTGACATAGCCAAAGAAATCAGTGAGAATAGCCTGACATGATTTGCCCTCAGTAAAGCCATGTTGGCTTGGTTTCAATAGGTTATTGTTTTTTAGGTGCTGATTTATCCCCTTTTTGAGTAGAGTCTCCATCATTTTAACTATAACTGATGTCAAACTAACTAGCCTGTAGAGACTTTGGAAAGGACCAACATACAAGTATAAAAATGTAAGAACATAAGAAGAGCTATGCTGAATCAGGCCAAAGCCCATCAAGTCCAGCATTCTGTGACACAAATTGTCCCACCAATTGTACATTGGGATCTTGAGCAGAAAGAGAAGGCAAAATCTCCCTTTCCCTTAACCCCCAACCATTCACTTCCAGAAGAAGTCATGACAGCTATCAGCCTGGATAACTTTGAGGCAGGATTAGTCATATTCATGAATGCCAAGTGTATCGGTGGTTATTGAAATTGATATCCAAGTGCCACCTCTATGTTGGTTGAGGCAGGTAGGATTCCCTTGAGTACCATTTATTAGGGGTCAAGGGAAAGGGAGGGTTTTGCCTTCTCTTTTTGCTCAAGATCCCCATGTACAATTGGTGGGCCACTGTGTTACACAGAATGCTGGACTTGATGGGCTTGGGCCTGAATCAGCATGGCTCTTCTTATGTTCAGAGTGGGGTGATGACATGACCCCCATTTGCCGGACAGAGAACAGAGAGAGGAGGCCTGGGAATGTCGGCTGGTGGCAACGGCCAACAACAAGGAACTGGAAGAAGGGTAGTTGGCATCAAGAGGAGACTTTTTCTGCCAAGCCAAATCCCCTGGGATTTTTTGAACACCCTAATTAATTTTAAATAATCCAGAACTTAATAATCTAAGATCTCAACATTGTTGTGCCATTGACCAATTTCCTATATTCCATTCTATATTTATATATATTATCTTAAATTATTGGATTTTATACTCCCCAATTTGTGTTTTAATAATTAACTTATTTTTTAACTAAATTATTGGGGAGTTTCTTAATTAATTAGTATTTTAATTACTGTGAATTAATTCATTTTTTAATTAATTGGTGTGTTTTTTTTAAACTAATGGATAACTGGGGTGAGTGCAATAATATATATGGGATAAATGATTGGTATGAGTGGGATGGATGGGATGAGTGGAGTTATGGCATGGATGAGATGATTGGAAATAGTATGAATGATATATTTGGCCCACCTGACGCTGGAAAGGCAGGAGGAGAGGGGGCATCGATCTCTGGGGTGGCGGAGGGTCGGAATATCTCGGTGTTGCTGGGGAGAGGCAGATATGGCGGGAGCCGCGGAGTTAGCCGTTCAAGGAGAACAAGAGATCGCTGTTTAATAACGATTCCTTGTTCTGGCTCCATGAGCTCAACCCTGGACACTGGTGATGAGTGTAACTCTGGTCCTGGGCTCAGGTTGCTGCTGCTCAATGCCAGGTCAGTGGTAAATAAAGCTCTCCTCATCCGGGATTTAATCCCGGATGAGGAGGCCGACCTGGCATGTGTAACTGAAACCTGGCTGGGCCCGGAGGGAGGAGTCCCTCTCTCTGAAATCTGCCCAGCCGGGTTTCAGATATGGCATCAACCCCGACCCCAGGGAAGGGGGGGAGGAGTGGCTATTATAGCCAGGGAGAGCCTTTGCCTGCGCAGACCCGTTGCTCCGGAGATTGTGGGTTGTGAGTCCCTCCTGGTGAAGTTGGACTTAGGGGTTCAGGTGGGCTTGCTTCTCACGTACCTGCCTCCCAGCTGCGTGGCACAAGCCCTGCCTGTGCTACTCGAGGAGGTGGCCGGGCTGGCGATGGGGTTCCCTAGACTTATTGTCTTGGGGGACCTTAACCTGCCATCACTCGGTGGGTCCTCTGGACTGGCACAGGAGTTCATGGCCACCATGGCAGCCATGGAGTTGACCCAAGTAGTACAGGGTCCGACTCATGAGGGGGGGCACGCACCCGACATGGTATTCCTCTCTGAGCAACTGAGTAATGGTCTGAGATTAAGGGGCTTAGAAGTGTTACCTTTGTCATGGTCAGACCATTTTCTGCTGTGGCTTGACTTCCTGGCTCCAATCCTCCCTCACAGGGAGGCGGAACCGATTAAGTTGTTCCGCCCCAGGCGCCTGATGGATCCAGAAGGCTTTCAGAAGGCACTTGGGGCTCTTCCAGATGCACTCGTCCACAGTTCGGCAGAGTCTCTGGCTGAGGCCTGGAACAAGGCTGCAGCAGAGGCCCTTGACCGAATTGCGCCGCTGCAACCTCTCCGCGGCACTAGACCCCGCAGAGCTCCATGGTTCAACGAGGAGCTCCGGGAGTTGAAACGCCAGAAGAGACGTCTAGAGAAGCGATGGAGGAAGAGTAAGTCCGAATCCGATCGAACACTTGTAAGAGCTCATATTATGACTTACAAAGTGGCGCTCAAGGCGGCAAGATGCGCGTATCATGCCACCTTGATTGCATCAGCGGAATCCCACCCGGCTGCTCTGTTTAGGGTAACCCGCTCCCTTCTTAACCAGGGGGTAGTTGGGGAGCCCTTGCAGAGTAGTGCTGAGGATTTTAACACGTTTTTCGCTGATAAAATTGCTCAGATTCGAGCGGACCTCGACTCCAATTGTAAAACAGAGTCGACTGACAATGAGTCAGTCGAGGTGACTGGGGCTAAACATCTTTGTCCATCTGTCTGGGAGGAGTTTGACTTGGTGACACCTAAGGAAGTGGACAGGGCCATTGGAACTGTGTGTTCTGCCACCTGTCTACTGGATCCATGTCCCTCTTGGTTGGTTTCGGCCAGTCGAGGGGTGACGCGGAGCTGGGTCCAGGAGATTGTCAACGCTTCCTTGGGGAGTGGGTCCTTTCCGGCCCCTTATAAGGAGGCACTTGTGCGCCCCTCCTCAAGAAGCCTTCCCTGGACCCAGCTGTACTCAATAACTACTGTCCAGTCTCCAACCTTCCCTTTATGTGGAAGGTTGTCGAGAAGGTGGTGGCATTTCAGCTCCAGCGGTCCTTGGAAGAAGCTGATTATCTAGGTCCTCAACAGTCTGGATTCAGGCCCGGCTACAGCATGGAAACTGCTTTGGTCGCGTTGATGGATGATCTCTGGCGGGCCCAAGACAGGGGCTTGTCCTCTGTCCTGGTGCTTCTTGACCTCTCAGCGGCTTTCGATACCATCGACCATGATATCCTTCTGCACCGGCTGGAGGGGTTGGGAGTGGGAGGCACTGTTCTTCAGTGGTTCTCCTCATACCTTTCCGGTCGGTCGCAGTCGGTGTTAGTGGGGGGTCAGAGGTCGACCTCTAGGTCTCTCCCTTGTGGGGTGCCTCAGGGGTCAGTCCTCTCCCCCCTATTATTTAATATCTACATGAAACCACTGGGTGAGATCATCCAAGGGCATGGGGTGAGGTATCATCAATACGCCGATGATACCAGTGTTCCCTCTAATTTTTTTGGGGGGTGGGTGGAAAAGTATAGTGTCTGAGCGGCAGTCCCTTCAGGACTGGGTGGCACAGAAATAATAAATAAATAAATAAACAAGCAAACAAACAAACAAATAAAAAACCCACCCTGTTTTGCCTCAGAGAATTTCAAAATAAAATACTGTACTGTGTGTCTATAACAGTGAGCTCATAATAGGGCAGCTCTATCAATATCAAAATGCCACTTAAATAGTTGAGCTAGTTTCAAATTAGATTTTGATTTTTTTCTCTCTTCCTTACTCCCATTCTTTTTCTTTCTCTTTTCCTTCCTCTCTTTTTTCTATCTGTTTCTCTCTCTTCCTCTCTCTCTCCTTCCCTCTCACTCTTTCCCTCTCGGCTTCTGGGCAGGTTTGGAAAACTCTGAGTTGATGATGATTTTTAAGTGAGCGATTGCTCACTGCTCAGCTTAGAGGGAATTATGGATGATACCCAGTTATACATCTCCACCCCATGTCCAGCCAACGAAGCAGTGGAAGTGATGTGCCGGTGCCTGGAGGATGTTTGGGCCTGGATGAGTGTCAACAAACTTAAGCTCAACCCAGACAAGATGGAGTGGCTGTGGGTCTTACCTCCCAAGGACAATTCCATCTGTCTGTCCATTACCCTAGGGGGAGAATCACTGGCCCCCTCAGAGAAGGTTCGCAACTTGGGTGTCCTCCTCGACCCACAGCTCACATTAGAGAAACATCTTTCAGCTGTGGCGAGGGGGGTGTTTGCCCAGGTTCGCCTTGTGCACCAGTTACGACCCTACTTGGACCCGGAGTCACTGCTCACAGTCACTCATGCCCTCATCACCTCGAAACTCGACTACTGTAATGCTCTCTACATGGGGCTACCTTTGAAAAATGTTCGGAAACTTCAGATCGTGCAGAATGCAGCTGCGAGAGCAATCATGGTCTTTCCCAAATATGCCCATGTTACACCAACACTCAGCAGTCTGCATTGGTTGCCGATCAGTTTCCAATCACAATTCAAAGTGTTGGTTATGACCTATAAAGCCCTTCATGGCACCGGACCAGATTATCTCAGGGACCGCCTTCTGCTACACGAATCCCAGCGACCAGTTAGGTCCTACAGAGTGGATCTTCTCCGGGTCCCGTCAACTAAAGAATGTAGCTTGGCGGGACCCAGGGGAAGAGCCTTCTCTGTGGCGGCCCCGACCCTCTGGAACCAACTCCCCCCCGGAGATTAGAATTGCCCCCACCCTCCTTGCCTTTCGTAAGCTGCTTAAAACCCACCTCTGCCGTCAGGCATGGGGGAATTGAGACCCTCTTCCCCCTAGGCCTTTACAATTCTATGCATGGTATGTATGTATGTATGTTTGGTTTTTTATATTAATGGGTTTTTAATTGTTTCTAACATCAGACTACTATTGTACACTGCTTTATTGTTACTGTTAGCCACCCTGAGTCTCCAGAGAGAGGCGGCATACAAATCCAATAAATAAATAAATAAATAAATAAATTTGGGCCGCACTTTCTCTGTCCAGATACTCCTGGCCTCCTATGGCTCCAAAGAGAGACAGATCCTGTGAGGGAGTAATCTCCTAAGCAAGGCGGTTTGCCTACTGCCCATACTTTCAAGCCTTGCTGATCCCTCCAGTATGGGGGTTGAGAATTCCAAGACATTCCACAGTAGGATTTTCAGTTAACCCCTTCTTTTCCATTTCTCTTGAGTTTTCTCTCAGTGAATGGCTGGAAGCGGAGCATGGGATGTCATGTACTGTATGTTTTCCTGATAGGGAAAAAAATTAAGGAGTATTGGGACAATGTCATTGCTACAAATAACATCTGAGATGATGGTGATGTCTTCGGCCTGATACCAGTAGCAAAACGCTGGTGACATCATGGAGCTGGCTTTGTCAGTACCAATCTGTGGACACAGCTATCTTTTTTTTAAAAAAATGGTGGCGGAGGATTTGAAAATTTTGCTCATTTTTTTTCTTGTGCACATGCACAGAAGTCAAGTTTCCAGCACTGTGCATGTGCCACCATCTTTCTTTTGGCTTTTTGTGGAGAATTATGTTTGAATTTCTGGCACTGCGCATGTGTGCACATTTAAAGTGCCTGAGCACCCATGAGGTATGGCCATGGGTAAACCAGCGGAGAGGTAAGTTGGAACCCACCCCTGCTTCAGTTCTTGAAACAGAAAGTCTTGTTATGTAATTTAAGAAATGAATAAATACACCTTATTTTTGTTTTTAAGACAGGATACGTTTATTTTCTATTTCCAAATTTTACAATGTGGAACATTGTCTTTGATCCATACTTCAGAGCAGTTTGCCATGTAACAAGTTTGCATTTTGGTGATAGGTTCATTTTGGTACAGATGACATTTCTTTAGTTTTACTTGTCTTCAACTAGGACATCTTGGAAAACCCCTTTTCTTCTTTTTAGAAAATCATCTGATTGTGCAGTAGAAATTTATTTATTTTATTTATTTATTTATTTATTTATTTTGTCCAATACACAATGAAGGTTTTAGTGGGTATATATCTATATACACATAGTAAAATACACGATGAAGGTTATAGAGGAGATACTCATAGTAAAATATATCTAAGAAATAATAGAAAAGAAGGTATAGTAAAAGTACATATCAATGAACGAATAGAAGAAGATATATAGGAATAGAAGAAAGGTATAAGAGATATAGGAGAGCAATAGGACAGGGGACGAAATGCTTCATCAGTTTTCCTATACTGTTTACTTGTCAAGGAATTGGGTTGCAACTGTCCAAATGAAGTTGGAGACACTATCACAAGTTTGTAGTTTTCTATAAATGAATATATTTAACAGCTACATTCGCAGCAGACAAGATAGTCAGGAACAAAGGAAAACCATAAGGTAAATCAAGAACCACAGTGACGTTAGTGTAACATCGACATGTCAATTTCAATGCATTGCCATCCAACTTTCCAATATTATGCAACAATAGTTCCAATTATTTAATGGACAATATTTTCTTGCATTTCACGATTTATTTTGGAAAACAGATCAAATATAAAAATATCCCCAAATCACCGTGCCCAATGTCCACATAAATCAGCAATTCCTCTGCCTCATTATATTCTCTTTACAATTCAGATTGGGCCTCAGAAGGATAATGAAGCATTTAGGAAAAAAGATGCAAGCCAAGAGACTAGTCCCAGAGGCCAAGATGGAGAAGATCTCCACGGCCACCATGGACTTCCCTTTGGTGCTCAGGTAGGTGGGAAGGAAGGTGATCCAAACACTGCAGAAGACCAGCATGCTAAAAGTAATGAACTTGGCTTCATTAAAGCTGTCAGGCAATTTCCTGGCCATAAAGGCCACTGTGAAACTCATAAGAGCCAGGAAACCAAGGTAGGCAAGGATAGCATAAAACATTAAAATTGACCCTTCCTTACATTCTATGATGGTCTGTCTGACCAAGGAGTGGAAATCCATGTTGAGAAATGGGGGAGAGGTTCCCAGCCAGGTGACACAAAGAACTGCTTGGACTAGTGGACAGCCTAAGACAATGGAAATGGTCAGTGGTTTTCCTAAGAGTTTTCTTGTCCTGTTCCCTGGCTTGGTAGCCATGAAGGCCAGAACCACCATAACAGTTTTTGCCAAGACAGAGGAAACTGCAAGGGAAAAGAGAATGGCAAAGGCAGATTGTTGGAAGAGACAGGTGATCTTCCGAGGTCGACCAATGAAGAGGAAGGAGCAGAGGAAGCAGAGTAGGAGGGAGACCAGGAGGATGTAGCTGAGATTTCTGTTGTTGGCTTTGACAATTGGTGTGTCATGATGTTTACAGAAAATCACCAGAACAGCAATTGTGATCAGAGAAAAGAAAAGAACTAAAGAGGATAAAGCATATCCCAGAGGTTCTTGATAGGCAAGGAAGTGGATCTTTTTGGCAATGCAGTGGACCTTATCCTTGTTGGGGTATTGGTCTTGTGGGCAAGAATCACATTCAGCTGCATCTGAAATCAAGAGTTTTAATGTAAGAAATTAAAAGTCCTCTGACATGAGCATCATGTCACCCCTAATGGTCCTCTTCATGCTATGGTCAGCCCTCAATGTAACTAAGCCATACATGGCATGGACGAGATTACTTGTGGGACTGCCTCCTGCCACATGAGTCCAAGCGACTGGTTAGGTCCCACAGAGTCGGCCTTTTCCAGGTCCTTTCAACTACACAATGTTGCTTGGTGGGCCTAGGGAAAGAGCCTCCTCTCTGGGCGGCCCAGCCCTTTGGAATCAGATTCCCCCCAGAGATTTGTACTGCCCCCACCCTCTTCACCTTCTGTAAGAACCTGAAAAGAACCTGAAAACTCATCTATGTCACCACGCTTGTGGTCACTAGACTCTAGCTTCTGGATGACGAGTGTGATATATGCTTGTTTGAATATGAATGAATGAGTTTTAATGTCCCAGGGTTTTTAGAATAGTTAATTATATTAATTGGATCTTAGATATTTATATTGTATACTGTTTTTTGATATGTTATGAGCGGCCCCGAGGCGTCGGAGAGGGGTGGCATACAAATGCAATGAATGAATGAAGGAAGGAAGGAAGGAAGGAAGGAAGGAACAAACGAACAAACGAACGAATGAACGAACGAACGAACGAGCAAGCAAGCAAGCAAGCAAGCAAAAAAACAAACAAATAAATGGTTTAATGACCAACTGTGCATTTCATGGTAGATCAAAAAAAGGCCAATCTTCCATCTTTATTAATGATCCTAGGTTAGTTTAGTCAGAGACATGGATCTATTCATCTCTAGCTGGCCTGGACAGTTTTCTGTGGAATAAAGGCCCTGACTATTCACTGGATGCCTACATGACTATTGTAAGCCATTTCATACTGGAATTCCGGTTCCGGTGGGAGGAGGAGGGTGGAATATAGCTCCACCGGACTATGGCTAAATATCAAAGAAAAATATAGGACCCCCCCCCCCCCCCGGTTGAGTCAGCAACTGCTGAAGTTCTGGGGAGGCGAAGTGTCCCCGTTTCCAGAAATCCTAGATTCAGCGGTGTTCGTGGCGGTGGCGAGCTGTTTGGCCACGAACACGCCTGGAGTCGGGTTGGCGGAGACACGGAGGAATGGCGGCTGCTATTTACAGCTGAGCCGCGCTGCCGAGAGTGAGTCGGGTGAGTCGGAGAAGGGAAGAGTGGAGGACTGTGACGGCCAGGGAGAGGGAGAGGGAGCAAACCAAGAAACAACTGGCTTGGACGACCCAGACTCCGGGGGAAGCCTTTTTTGGAGGAGGTCTCCTGAAGCTGATGGTCCCCTGGAGGGGTCTCGAGTGTGCAAGGAAGGACAGCTGACGGGAGGAGAGAGCGTGCACCGAGAGGAAAGGAGAGAGGGGAGAAAGAGGGGCGACGTCTGAAATTGCCCTCCCCCCACTGCATAGACCCGAGACGCCGAGGGACTATGGAGGAATGAACTAGTGGGAGGAAGGAGAGGAAAGAAAGAGGAAAGAAAGAGGAAGGAGGAAAGAGGAACTGAGACTGAGGCAGTGCCTGAAGCTCGCCCCACTGAGCCCACATGGAGTTTCTATTAAGACCTCATAAGACTGCAGAGGGTCTGGAGACCTGGAAGCATTGTAAGAGCAGAGGAGAGGAAGTGACTGAGAACCCAGAGAAAGACCTGAGAGTGCCAGCCAGTGGCAGTGGCTGGCACCAAAAACTTAACAACAATATGCCAAGATTTCTCCCTCAACAACATTTTTCCCCTGATCAATTCTTTTTTCCCCCAGAACTCACCTTTAAGAACTGGTGTCAGTATTGCTGGCTTGATGGATAGTTGATTTTTAATTATTTCCTATATTTTTAGCACTTTAGAACTTTGCACTTTACCAACTTTAATTAATAGCTAAGCTCTGATTTTATATTATTAACTATTAATCTATGAACTTTTTATTCCTATTTTATATTGCGATATATATTATTAGTATTTTAATTATTATTAATTTAATTCATTCTAATATCACTAGGGGGTTTTGTAATTAATGGATGATTGGGGTAAATATGGGACGAATGATTGGTATGAATGCAATGGTTGTGGCGGGTGGGATTATGGTATGAATGTGATAAATGGAAGCAGTATGAATGATAGACTTTGCCCACCTGACGCCGGAGAGGCGGGAGGGGAGGGGGCACTAATCTCTGGGGTGACAGAGGGTCAGAATATTCCTGTGTTGCTGGGGAGAGGCAGATATGGCGGGGGCCGCGGAGTTAGCCGTTCCAGGGGAACGAGGGACCGTTGCTTAATAACGGTCCCTTGTTCTGGCTCCGTGAGCCCAATCTTGGGTACTGGTGATGAGTGTAACTCTGGCCCTGGGCTCAGGTTGCTGCTACTCAATGCCAGGTCGGTGGTAAATAAAGCTCTCCTCATCCGGGATTTGATCCTGGATGAGGAGGCCGACCTGGCATGTGTTACTGAAACCTGGCTGGGCCCAGAGGGAGGTGTTCCTCTCTCTGAAATCTGCCCAGCTGGGTTTCAGATATGGCATCAACCTCGACCCCAGGGAAGGGGGGGAGGAGTGGCTATTGTAGCCAGGGAGAGCCTTTGCCTACGTGGACTCATTGCTCCGGAAATTGCGGGTTGCGAGTCACTCTTGATGAAGTTGGACTTAGGGGTTCAGGTGGGCTTATTTCTCACGTACCTGCCTCCCAGCTGCGTGTCAAAAGCCCTGCCTGTGCTACTCGAGGAGGTAGCCGGGTTGGCGGTGGAGTTCCCCAGACTTATTGTCTTGGGGGACTTCAACCTGCCGTCACTCGGCGAAACCTCTGGGTTGGCACAGGAGTTCATGGCCACCATGACAGCCATGGACCTGACTCAAGTAGTACAGGGTCCGACTCATGAGGGGGGGCACGCACCCGACATGGTATTCCTTTCCGAGCAATTGAGTAATGGTCTGAGACTAAGGGGCTTAGAAGCAGTGCCTTTGTCATGGTCAGACCATTTTCTACTACGGCTTGACTTCCTGGCTCCAATCCTTC
Organism: Erythrolamprus reginae; assembly: GCF_031021105.1. Taxonomy (NCBI): domain Eukaryota; kingdom Metazoa; phylum Chordata; class Lepidosauria; order Squamata; family Dipsadidae; genus Erythrolamprus; species Erythrolamprus reginae. The sequence continues at coordinate 7,241,835 of NC_091950.1, read as the reverse complement.
CCCGCAGGGAGGCGGAACCAATTAAGATGTTCCGCCCCAGACGCCTGATGGACCCAGAGGGCTTTCAGACGGCGCTTGGGGTTATTCCAGAGGCACTTGTCCACAGTTCGGCAGAGTCTCTTGCGAAAGCCTGGAACGAGGCTGCAGCAGAGGCTCTTGACCGGATTGCGCCTTTGCGACCTCTCCGTGGCGCTAGACCCCGTAGAGCTGCATGGTTCAACGAGGAGCTCCGGGAGTTGAAACGCCAGAAGAGACGTCTAGAGAAGCGATGGAGGAAGAGTAAGTCTGAATCTGATCGAACACTTGTAAGAGCTTTTATTAAGACTTACAAAGTGGCGCTCAAGGCGGCAAGATGCGCGTACCATGCCGCCTTGATTGCATCAGCGGAATCCCGCCCGGCCGCTCTGTTTAGGGTGACCCGCTCCCTTCTTAATCAGGGGGGAGTTGGGGAGCCCTTGCAGAGTAGTGCCGAGGACTTTAACACGTTTTTCGCTGATAAAGTTGCTCGGATTCGGGCCGACCTCGACTCCAATTGTAAAACAGAGTCGACTGACAACGAGTCAGTCGAGGTGACTGGGGCACGTACTTGTCCACCTGTCTGGGAAGAGTTTGATCTGGTGACACCTGATGAAGTGGACAAGGCCATTGGAGCTGTGAGTTCCGCCACCTGTTTACTGGATCCGTGTCCCTCCTGGTTGGTTTCGGCCAGCAGGGAGGTGACACGGAGCTGGGCCCAGGAGATTACCAACGCTTCCTTGGGGAGGGGAGTTTTTCCATCACTCTATAAAGAAGCGCTTGTGCGCCCCCTCCTCAAGAATCCCTCCCTGGACCCAGCTGTGCTTAATAACTACCATCCAGTCTCCAACCTTCCCTTTATGGGGAAGGTTGTTGAGAAGGTGGTGGCACTCCAGCTCCAGCGGTCCTTGGAAGAAGCCGATTATCTAGGTCCCCAGCAGTCGGGTTTCAGGCCCGGTTACAGCACGGAAACCGCTTTGGTCGCGTTGATGGATGATCTCTGGCGGGCCCGGGACAGGGGTTTATCCTCTGTCCTGGTGCTCCTCGACCTCTCAGCGGCTTTCGATACCATCGACCATGGTATCCTTCTGCACCGGCTGGAGGGGTTGGGAGTGGGAGGCACTGTTCTCCAGTGGTTCTCCTCCTACCTCTCTGGCCGGTCGCAGTCGGTGTTAGTGGGGGGACAGAGGTCGACTCCTAGGTCTCTCCCTTGTGGGGTGCCTCAGGGGTTGGTGCTCTCCCCCCTGCTATTTAACATCTACATGAAACCGCTGGGCGAGATCATCCAAGGACATGGGGTGAGGTATCATCAATATGCGGATGATACCCAGGTTTACATCTCCACCCCATGCCCAGTCAACGAAGCGGTGGAAGTGATGTTGACTCAAACTCAACCCGGATAAGACGGAGTGGCTGTGGGTTTTGCCTCCCAAGGACAACTCCATCTGTCCGTCCATTACCCTGGGGGGGGAATTATTGACCCCCTCAGAGAGGGTCCGCAACTTGGGCGTCCTCCTCGATCCACAGCTCACATTAGAGAAACATCTCTCAGCTGTGGCGAGGGGGGCGTTTGCCCAGGTTCGCCTGGTGCACCAGTTGCGGCCCTATCTGGACCGGGACTCATTGCTCACAGTCACTCATGCCCTCATCACCTCGAGGTTCGACTACTGTAATGCTCTCTACATGGGGCTACCTTTGAAAAGTGTTCGGAAACTTCAGATCGTGCAGAATGCAGCTGCGAGAGCAGTCATGGGCTTACCCAGGTATGCCATGTTTCTCCATCACTCCGCAGTCTGCATTGGCTGCCGATCAGTTTCCGGTCACAATTCAAAGTGTTGGTTATGACCTTTAAAGCCCTTCATGGCACTGGACCAGAATATCTCCGAGACCGCCTCCTGCCGGACGAATCCCAGCGACCAATTAGGTCCCACAGAGTGGGCCTTCTCCGGGTCCCGTCAACTAAGCAATGTCGGTTGGCGGGCCCCAGGGGAAGAGCCTTCTCTGTGGCGGCACCGGCCCTCTGGAACCAACTCCCCCCGGAGATTAGAACTGCCCCTACTCTTCCTGCCTTCCGTAAACTTCTTAAAACCCACCTTTGCCGTCAGGCATGGGGGAATTGAAACATCTCCCCCTGGGCACGTTTAATTCATATATGGTATGCTTGTGTGTGTGTCTGTTAGTATATGGGGTTTTTAAATCTTTAAAATTTTAAATTGTTTGATTACTTATGATTTGTTTCTACATGTTGTGAGCCGCCCCGAGTCTTCGGAGAGGGGCGGCATACAAATCCAAGTAATAAATAAATAAATAAATAAATAAAATTACAAGAAGACTGATATATCTATCAGACAGAAATCTTGCTCTTTTGTGTGTTTTTTGTCATGTGTGCTGAGACTGTCCACAATGCAACAGAGGAAGACATAAAAAGGTGCACTGAATATCATGGATGGGAATTGTCTCTTATTCATCCGAAGTGATTTATAAAGAAATTAATTACAAAGAGAAGGATATAGAATTGTGCACCAAGTATTCTAGAAAGGGAAAGGATTGATTTACAGGGGAAATCCCTGTACCCTGAAACTTTGAAGCCTATCAATACTATGAACTATGATAACAATAAATCAATATTGGGATTCGTGGAATGGTTCTCTGATTCTGAAAGGTCTATATCTGTGATGGTTAACCTATGGCACGCATGCAACCTGTGGCAAACAGCGCCCTCTCTGTTGGCACCCAAACCTTCACCTTAGTTCAGCTCCAGCACGTGCACCCCACACTGGCCAGCTGGTTGTCAGGCCTCTGCCATGCATGGGTGGCGGGGCATAACTGCAAGGAGCAGGATGCATGCTGGGGGTAGGCACACATACTGGGGCTGCATGCAGGTGAGCACATGTGTGCATAGGGGACATGTGTATGTGGGTGATGCATGCGGGGGCCCATACACATGGGCTGTGCACATGTTGCATTTTGGGGGTTCAGACACACACAAGCTTTGGGCACTCATTCCAGGAAAGGCGAGCCATCACTGGTCTATATGCTCTACCTGTCTGATCAGATATGCTCCCATCTGAACAAGAGGTACATAGGTAGCAGCAAACTTGTTCACCCTCTGGGACACTTTTCCTTTCTCCTGCCTGGCACCTTTTCATGCCACACCTGGCAAATGGCACCTTCTAAAAGAGAAAAGGGAAATGCCTGAGATGACCAAACCCATAGGTAAGCTTCATGTATCCACTTCCACATTCTCTGCCCATCTTCAGATATGGTTCACCAGGATTGATCAGAAGTCTGGAACAGCTCCTGGGGGATTCAATTCAGTGACTCTACAGATCCACCTGTTAATGCTGGAGATTGGAACTGAGATGCGGGACTTACTTTCATATATGGTCTACTTGCTCACACATCAAAATTTTGGAATAAAATACAATATTGGTTAAAGGAATTGACAAAACTGGAAATTAATTAAAAAAAAAAACAGAAGCATTTTTGTTAGGCATCATTGACCAAAAGATGGGGAAAAAACCAGTATTATTTAACATTGCACATATTAATGGCAGCCAGAATCACAATTGCACAATATTGGAAACAAAGAGAATTACCAGATGATTATATATTAATAAATAAAATTATGGACTGTGCAGAAGCAGATATGTTAACATTTAAAATAAACAATAAAGAAGACTGAGTATTATAAAATTTGGAACACTTTTTATGAGTGGTTAAAAACAAGAAAAGAACAAAACTGATATGTAGATATGAATTAAATACAAAACAAAAAGGATGAATTTATTTAACTTATAACATTTTAAAGATAAATTATGAATAATTTGATTTGTATTAAATGAGATATTGTAATATTGATGGATCTAAGGTGGTTGAAAGGAAAACAAGTATACATATAAATTAGATAACCAGAATTCTTTCTTTAAATATCATCGTCAGTAATAGCCATAAAAATAACCAAATAGACGTTGTGTTTAATGGATATGTACAACTTAATTGAATTGATTATTTTTCTTTTTTTTTCTTTATGTGTGTATGCACAATTGTTTGTCCTAATTGTTTATATGTTTTGTTTTTAATGTATATATTTCAATTTAAAAATGTTTAGTGGACCCGAGATTTTGGTCTCTAACTGAACAGTATGAAGAAAAGAAATTATTTGAGGAATCGGTATTTGCTAGTAAAACAGAAAGAAAGGAAATTTGTGGAAATTGAGGCAATAAGAACAAAAAATTAGAAATTATATGACATGGATTAAATTAAATCATTGGTTAGAATACCGCTAAAATTAAAATAAGGAGGCTGTCAAGTGAACCAGCCTCAGGAGGAGTGAGGAGACATACTACATTTGCGTCTTTTAATTTTTTGTCTGTATTGTACTCAATGAACTGTAAGTTGTTATTGTTTATATGTTTAATTGTTTATATGTAAATAAAAATCATTTTTGGGAGGCAACCCTGAGGAACTTGATACAGTATCAATGTATCTGTTTCCACGTAACTGATTTTTTAAATTAATACAATATATATTTTTGAGGTTAGTAACAGTAAAGGGGTTTGGAATTAATTTGAGCTTTACCGATTTTGAATATCTATGAATTATTATTTTTTTTTAATTTCTTTTGTCCAATACAAATTATATGATAAAAAGGATAAGGAAAGACAATTGGACAGGGGACAATAGGCACATCAGTGCACTTATGTACGCCCCTTACTGGCCTCTTAGGAATCCGGAGAGGTCAATCGTGGACAGTCTAAGGGAGAAATGTAGGGGATTGGGGGTTGACACTATTGAGTCCGGTAATGAGTTCCACGCTTCAACAACTTGATTGTTAAAGTCATATTTTTTACAGTCAAGTTTGGAGCGATTAATATTAAGTTTGAATCTGTTGCGTGCCCTTGTGTTGTTGCTGTTGAAGCTGAAGTAGTCATTGACCGGAAGGACGTTGCAGCGTATGATCTTGTGGGCAATACTTAAATCGTGTTTTAGGCGCATCAATTACATCTTCTATTGCCTATCCACAGCTAGGAATGTATCATTTACTCAATCTGTCTTGGAATGTTTATATATGAGTGCACATTATTGCTTTCTGAAGGAAATTCCTCCAGTGCATATTATTAAATATTTTTTTAAAAAATCATTTCAATAAGCCCCGATCATTGGTTTGGGGCCTCTGTTCGATCCTACAATGGATCCAACTCTAAAGGCCAACTGGGTTGCAAGAGGTTCTTCCTAATTGTAACACAAATCATACCTCAAATGTCCATGCAAAACACTTTTTTCACCCAATGTCATGCTATCATGTTTCCTGATTCAATAGTTCTGTTTTCCAGTTGGGACGTTCTGCATACCCAGAAGAGAGTGAATCTTCCAGCTCACCTTTCTGGGCCAGATAATTGCATCAGAATGAATGGTGACATCCTGGCCTGCAGGAGCCCCTGGATTTATTTGCCCAACTTTCCGAAGGACAATTGATCGATTGTGGAAGCGAACCCAGTTGAGAAGATCATAACGAGCAGATCCCAGACCTTTTTCTGAGAAGGAGACTTCTTCTCCTGCACTGTTATTGAACTGGACATTCCTCAAATAAGGAAGAAGCTGAAACAAAATAGATATTCAGGCATTGGAGTAATTGATTGAAAACCACAGATTAGGCTTTGATCATAGCTTGTATCACTTTATGGCTTCTCGGACACAAAACTGATTATGTAAAAACCATGCACAGTGTCAATTAAAAAGCTGATATATATATATAGTGTATGAGGAGTAAAAATGGTGAGTTAGAATTCCAAGTACATGAGGGCAGATATGAGAAAAAACTAAACATCAGCATGAAGAAATAAGGGCAGAAATGGGAGAAGTAATGGAAAAGATGAAAGGAATTGATACAAAAATTGTAGGTATACAACAAATGCTACAAAAAAGCGAGCAGATAATTAAAACAATCAAAGAAAAAGTAGAAAAAGTGGGCAAAAAATGGAAGGTATGGAGGAACCAAATGATATGACCATCAGAAATTTGGAAGAGGCTATGGCTCATCTGGAAATGAAGTTTAAGATTCCAAAATATCATAGAGGATAAGGATGAAAATTTTGGCCTGAAAGTGACGGAGATTTGAACAGAAATCCTCCAGATGGACCCACAGAAGATGGTAAGGGAAATTGAAGAAATGTACAGAGTCCAAACTAACTTTGTACGTAGACATAATTTGCTGAGGGAGCAGATAAAAATTTTGGTAGCCATTCATTGTGAGGGCAGTACATATAAAGTTCACTAGAAGAGTCATAAGGGATGATATCTATAAGCAGTGATGGGCTACCAAAATTTTTACTACCACACTGTGGGCGTGGCTTATGCATTTTGTTTCAACATCTTCCAGTGCAAATTGGGTGTTCTGCAGTGGAATTCCATTTTCACTACCGCACTGCATTCCCCTCCATCTGGGCACTAGCCCACCCCTGATTATCTACTATATAAAATCTATGTACACACACATACATGCATGCATACATAGGCCTTCTAAAATTATACACATACAACCTCATTTACTGTGATAGGAAAAACCTACCCAGAGCCCAAAATGGAACAAAAAAAATAAGAAGAAAATAAAAATGGACACTATAGACCAAGCAAGGAATTTTTATAAAGAAAGTGGATTAAATCTGAGCTATTTCCCCAACAATAGAAAGTTCTCCTTATGATTAGGCATTTGTCTCATGGCTTTGAAAGTTGGACCATAAGAAAGGCTAAATGCTGAACAATTGAGGCTTTTGTACTATGGTGCTGGAGAAGACTCCTGCAAGTCCCTTGGACTGCAAGGCAATCAAACTGGTCAGTCCTAGAGGAGATCAACCTTGACTGCTCTTTAGAAGGCCAGATCTCAAGATAAAACTGAAATACTTCGACCACCTAAATAGAAGGAAGGACTTACTGCAGAAGAGCCTAATGCTTGGAAAGATTGAGGGCAAAAGAAGATTCCAATTGCCTCTTTGAAGCAAATTGCACCAATTCGCCCAAATTGTCATCTGGTTCTAGAATGATAATAATTCCTCCATGAACCTTAGGCAAACTTTCAGGATGTTATATGAAGATATTTCCTCTGTGAATCTTAGAGAAAACTGGTTTACAATTCTTCTCTCCCCCCACTACCTATTCTCCATCAATTATACTAAATTCAGATTTTCTTTCATTTACTGTTGTAATTGGTTGTGAAGTACACTGTTGCTGTTGGTAAATGTGAAGTAATGTCTGACCTCCCACAATCCCATGAACAACATTTCTCCAGGCCTTCCTGTCCTCTACCATCCTCTGCAGTCCATTAATCCATCAAAATGATATAGTAGCATACATATATTTCATGAAACATAGAAACATAGAAGACTGACGGCAGAAAAAGACCTCATGGTCCATCTAGTCTTCCCTTATACTATTTCCTGTGTTTTATCTTAGGATGGATATATGTTCATCCCAGGCATGTTTAAATTAAATTACTGTGGATTTACCAACCACGTCTGCTGGAAATTTGTTCCAAGGATCTACTACTCTTTCAGTGAAATAATATTTCCTCACGTTGCTTTTGATCTTTCCCCCAACTAACTTCACATTGTGTCCTCTTGTTCTTGTGTTCACTTTCCTATTAATAACACTTCCCTCCTGAACCTTATTTAACCCTTTAACATATTTAAATGTTTCAATCATGTCCCCCCTTTTCCTGCTGTCCTCCAGACTATACAGATTGAGTTCATTAAGTCTTTCCTGATAAGTTTTATGCTTAAGACCTTACACCATTCTTGTAGCCCGTCTTTGGACCCGTTCAATTTTGTCAATATCTTTTTGTAGGTGAGGTCTCCAGAACTGAACACAGTATTCCAAATGTGGTCTCACCAGCGCTCTATATAAGGGGATCACAATCTCCCTCTTCCTGCTTGTTATACCTCTAGCTATGCAGCCAAGCATCCTACTTGCTTTTCCTACTGCCCGACCACACTGCTCACCCATTTTGAGACTGTCAGAAATCATTACCCCTAAATCCTTCTCTTCTGAAGTTTTTGCTAACACAGAACTGCCAATGCAATACTCAGATTGAAGATTCCTTTTCCCCAAGTGCATTATGCAGTTTCCATTGCTTTGACCACTTAGCTAGTAAAGCTAAATCATTTACCATATTACAGACCCCTCCAGGAATATCAACCCTATTGCACACTTTAGAGTCATCCGCAAATAGGCAAACCTTCCCTACCAAACCTTCCCCTATGTCACTCAGAAACATAAAAAGAATAGGACCCAGAACAGACCCTTGTGGCACACCGCTTGTATCCTGTCTCTGCTCAGAATACTCGCCATTAACAATAACTCTCTGATGTCTACGCTTCAGCCAGCTTGAAATCCACTGAACTATCCAGGTATTAAGTCCAATCTTCACTAATTTATCTATCAGCTCTTTATGTGGAACCGTATCAAAGGCTTTGCTGAAGTCCAGATAGGCAATATCCATGGCACCACTTTGATCCAACACCTTTGTGACATAGTCAAAGAAATCAATGAGATTACTCTGACATGATTTGCCTTCAGTAAAGCCATGCTGATTTGGGTCCAATGTTATTGTTTTTTTAGGTACTGATTTATCCTCTTTTTGAGTAGAGTCTCCATCATTTGAACTATAACTGATGTCAAGCTAACTGGCCTGTAATTACCAGCTTCTTCTCTACTGCCCTTCTTGTGGATAGGCACAACACTGGCCATTCTCCAATCCTCAGGAACATCTCCTGTTAACAGGGATTGGTTAAACAAATCAGTCAGGGGGGGGTTAGCAATGATAGATCTTGAGTTCTTTAAGAACTCTGGGGTGGATGCCATCTGGACCCATTGCCTTATTTATCTTTAATCGTTCAAGTTCTTCTAAGACATCAGCTTCTAAGATCACTGGAGCTGAATCCGTACAGCTGGAAGCAATGCTATATCCCTCTATAGTATTATTTTGTAAGGTGTCTTTTGAGAAAACTGAACAGAAGTAGCTATTGAAATGGTCAGTGATCTCCTTATTCCCATCAATGCATGTATTATTCCTGGTACTAAGCTTCGTGATGCTGCAGTTTTTCTTCTTCCTATCACTAATATATCTGAAGAAGGTTTTATCCCCCTTTTTACAGATTTTGCAATTTCTTCCTCTTTTGAGGCTTTAGCAGCATGTATTATCTGTTTCGCCTCCTTCTGTCTCATTTTATACACCTCTCTATCAGCTATACTTCCAGACTCTTTATACCTCCTATAGGCAGCCTTTTTTTGACTATAGCCCTTACATCATTCCCATACAAATGGGAAGTTTCCACTCTGAGATCTACGGACTGAATAAAGAGGGACAGAGATTACCTGCCAGGATTGACCATTTGAGATCCTCTTTCCAAGTTTCATCAGTGTTTTCTGTGACCCAGATCCATAGATTGCATGCAATGTGTGTGCCAGAGCATAAACAGCATTGTAAACATTGTAACTTTCGCCTGTCATCTTTGTTTGAAACATGTAGCTTGGCAGATTCCGTACCTTCTCTTTTCCTGTACAGTATTTTATCCTTTTTATAAAAGAGTGACCTGGTTTGTGGAACTTGCAGTCAAAGACCTTTTCCCACCATAATGGGAGGATCATATCTCCTTGAAGGTTCAAAGGGTCTAACGAGAGGAGAAAATTGCTGAATTTTGAGATATTTCTGCTGTGGTCCCTGAAATGCAGAGACCCATGCAAGTACTTTAAAGCTCGCCATCTATCATGAAGATGGCTTGCATATGGCTTCCAATATGAAGTAAGGATCCAAACTTTTGGACGTGGTCTTTGACCAAATGACCTATACTTCAGAGTCAAAAGAAACATTTCAAAAGTGTCCGGTTCTGCAAAGGAAAAAATAACTTCAACATTAGCCCACATTTTCGAATGTGAAGTGAATTCCTTTGCTTCTTCAAGAGAAAAATCATGTTTCACCATTTGAATGAAGGCTGGGCAGATCTCCTTCTCCATGAGCATGGGCCTCAGAGTTGAGAGGAAACGTTCTCCATTGTCATTTTCACAGACAATAAGCCCAATCCAGTTCCACTGGAAATAGAGGAGCATCCGGACTAAACCCACAAATTGAGGAAATTCCTTGGGGTTAATCCGGAAAGAGGAAGGATAAACTCTTCGGTCTCCCTGAATGTACTCAAAGCCAATACTGAGCTGGAAAAAGTGAGAATCTTCTTTAAAATATAAAAGTAAAGATTGCTGTGATTTTAGAAGTCTCCATAGTGTATTTTATCAACCTCAAGACGAGTTATTTTGAGAGATAAGGTTTTTTTTTACTTTCTTAGAAAATATCTTGACACTTAAAACATAAAATGCATGCAACTGTAGCACCAATTCTGTAAGTCATATGTTATTCATATCCCCATTCCTTTTGGTGTCCTCTTGGACTTCTCTATTTGATTATGTAGTTTGTCTCCTCCATAACTATATCTAAAGAATACAGTTTATAACTGTATCTAAAGGATACCTTACCTGTGGGATCTTGAGGATGTTGAAGATGGAGGCCATCGGCATTGAGAATTTGGGGTTGTCACCTCCAATGACAGAGAAGAGATTGTCTTGCTGGTCACATTTATAACCTGGAACCATTTGGTCACGTATGGAGAGCAAAAAGAAGCTGATAAAAACAACTCTCTTGTTCCAATCGGCATTGTCATACATGTTGAAGCCAAGTGTGATGTTGGAGAGGAGAACCAGATCCTTGTTGATCTCCATCACTGCAAACACCAAGGCCATGAATAGATGGTAGTTGTTGGGTGTGGGTCTATAGTGAGACAAATGTTGTGAAACATTACCTCAATGCATGTGTTTCTTAATGAAGTTTATCTAGAATAGGATAGAATAGGATAGGATAGGATAGGATAGGGTAGGGTAGGAAAGGACAGGACAGGACAAGACAGAACAGAACAGAACAGAGCAGAATAGAATAGAATAATTTTTATTGGGCAAGTGTGATTGGACACACAAGGAATTTGTCTTTGGTGCATATACTAGTGTACATAAAAGAAAAGATACATTTGTCAAGAATCATGGGGTACAACATAAATAGTTGCAGGAAATGACTGGTAAAACAACTGAATACACACCGGAATTTTTTTTTGCTAGGAATTGTCAAGAAACAATACTCCAAAATATTAAGTATTTACTTACTTACTTACTTACTTACTTACTTACTTACTTACTTACTTACTTACTTATTTACTCACGCATTCACTCACCCATTAATTAATTAATTTATTGATTGATTGATTGATTGATTAATTAATTAATTAATTAATTAATTCACGTATTTACTTATTTAATTGGATTTATATGCCATCTCCCTCTGAAGATTCGGGGCGGTTTACAACACATTTTTAAAAAGAACAATCCAATCCAATTAATTTAAAACCTAAATGCATTGGTCTGTAAAACCCAGTATTATTTAAAAAAAACTCTTATATAGGGACAGCGGCAAGAATCACCTATGCACAATGATGGAAAGATTCTCAGATACCCTTGGAGATGGAATTCATTTAAAAAAAATCTGATTGTGCAGAAATGGATAGATTAACAATGGAGTTAAATGGACCAAAACACTTAGAATATCACAATATATGGACTAAATGGTACAAATGGACAAAAAAAAAGAGAGAGAAAATCAATAGGAGATGGATGTGGAAGAAAAGATAACAAAGGAAAATAATGTACAAGTGTAAAACCTACATAATGTATTACCACTAATGTCTATACAGAGATGTTGATCTGCTAGAAAATGTTAAGATGCAAAAATAAAAAAAAATCAATAAAAGTTATTGCAAAAAGGGAGAATATAATATAATAAGTTTTTATTGGCCAAGTATGATTGTACACACAAGGAATTTGTCTTTGCTGCATATACTCCCAGTGTACATAAAAGGAAAGATACATTTGTCAAGAAATTTGCGGTACATCCCTTAATGATTGTCATAGGGCATAAATAAGAAATAAGGGAAACAATCAATAATAATATAAATAGTAACGATACAAGCAACAAGTTATAGTCATACAGTCATAAATGGGAGCATATGGGTGATAGGAATGATGAGAACATTAATAGTAAATAGTTTGTGAATAGTTTCATAGTGGTGAGGGAATTATTTGTTTAGCATAGTCATGGCATATGGGGAAAACTGTTCTTGTGTCTAGTTGTCTTGGTGTGCAATGCTCCCTAGCATCATTTTTAGGGTAAGAGTCAAAACAATTTATGTCCAGGATGCAAAGGGTCAGTAAATATTTTCATGGCCCTCTTTTTGACCTGTGCAGTATACAGATCCTCAATGGAAAACATTGTTTTTTCTGCAGTTCTGATTATTCTGTGAAGTCTGTGTCTGTCTTATTGGGTTAAAGAACTGAAACAGACCGTTATAGAGGTGCAGATGAGAAACTCAATAATTCCTCTGTAGAACTGTACAAGCAGCTCCTTGGGCAGTTTGAGCTTCCCGAGTTGGTGCAGAAAGAACATTCTTTGTTGTGCTTTTTTGATGACATTTTTGACGTTAGGTGACCATTTTAGGTCTTGAGATATGATAGAACCTAGAAATTTGAAGATCTCTACTGTTGATACTGTGTCTTGTCTTCTTTGTGGAATTTGCTTTGGAGCAGGAAGTCCCTAATATCAATGGGCTTTGTTTTTTGAAGATGTTTATTGATTAAATTTGATAGCCTTGTAGGAAAGGAGAAAAGCCTGTCTATTCATATCATGGACTGTTTTATATCCCTCTATCATCACCTACTTCTTCACTTTGCTTCAGTGGTTGCAATCCTGCCCTGTTCTAGTTCTAGTAAGCTAATCAATTTTGTTTCCTATGCAGCAGTTTGTTCAGGCCTGGCAACCACCTCTGATCACAAGACTCAGCGGGAAACAGCAAATATTGACTAAAGTCCATTACTCCAATTTAATTTTTTTATTAGTTCATCCAAGTATAATTTTATTTAATGTGAAAAACTAAGAAAAGGGGAAAGGAAAAAAAGAGATATAGGGTAAAGGAAGACTTTCAATTATGTTTAGCACAATGGAAAGGAACTATATCAGAATCACAACTTTTTGTTTTTACACAAAAGTGATGGTTATTATTTATAAGCGCTGCTGATTCCCAAATTTGTGGTTTTGGTAGTACCTCACACTGGGAAATTGTTGTTCTTTCCCTTAAGTCTCCCATCATCACTTTCTCTCCCAAGTGACATTGTAAGTCAACTTCTTCACTAGGATAATAAAATTTCTAAGGTGTTGTCCCTCCTCACTCATCATTGTCTGGATAAAGAGTTTTGGAAAGAAAAATTAGCCTACTTAAATGAGCCTTCAATCAATTTTATTGAGAAAAGCAAAATATTTGAACTCCACCAGAACATGGAATGATTGGGTTTTTTATGGGGTTGGGGGGGGGGGGTGTTCTAGATTTTTTATTAGTTAACTGGATTACATTATGTATTGCATATTTTATATGTTGTGAGCCGCCCCGAGTCCTTGGAGACGGGTGGCATAGAAATCCAATAAATAAATAAACATGGAAATATTATAAGAAACAATTCTGAGCAAATAATCACCCAGATATTTGCCCTCCAGATAAAACTTACAAATATGAGAGAGAAAGTAGATGTGGTGGGTCTTTGTTAAAGTGTAAGTAATGTTCCCAATAGAGTCCCAAGTGCAAATTCCCACCAATGATGAGGTCACCAGGCCGGTAATAGTGTTCCTCAATTTTGTAAGGATGTGGCAGCACACAAAGGGTTTGCATCCCCTTAGCAATCATTGGAGGCAGGAGCCAGAAGAACAGCACTGGCAAGAGAGGCAGCCCAGTCATTCTTCTCACCTTCCCTCCTAGATCAGAAATCAAGATTGTAAGAACTGAATTGCAGGCATCACTTTAAATTCCACCAGAGCATTAACAGGGTAAACACAGGGCATGCCTCCTGTATGGCTTCAGGGCAAATATATCAAAGATGTTTCCTCTTACCAATGTTTGGGCTATGGCCAAAGAGTTAACTCTTTGCAAGGCAAGATGAAGTGGCCTGGTTTGTCCACAGCTGAGGAATTCTGAGAATATTTTTTAAAGCAGATTTTCTCTTGGAAGATGTTTGTATCTTAAAGTCCACTGGGGATACAACAACAACTACTATCCTTATGATAATTGCAAGGAAAAGCCATAATCCCTTCCACTTATCACTCCATTTTGTTTCTGCACCAGGAAGGGAAAAACACTTTTGTGTCTCTTGTTGCTAATCCACAGAGCAGGTGGACTTGAGAGTCAAAGTGAACTTTGGCCTTTGACCTCCCTGGAAATGAACACCTGCACACAAGGTGGCGTTTGGCCTGTTCCATAGTGTATTCAGATAGGATGAGTGCTAATGGGTCCTGATGCCACAAGAGTACAGTCAGGTGTACTCTTGCAAGTGTGAATAATCAAACCAATAGTTGGATGGAAAAGCTAGTTTGCTTACCTCCACATGGCATGGGATAAAAACGTAGGTTCCAACTTCTCACATAGTTCTTGACAAGAGGCAGGAGAATTTCTCAAGATGTCAGGTTCCCTTAAACTCTACAGCAATGTTGCCTAAACCTAGAGTGATCAGATTTTAACATTTATAAAGAGGTACACCACTGGGGGTGGGGGTGGGGGGGTGCTAATAAATTTAGCAAAACAAATTAGCAACATCTTTTGTCTCTTTCTTTCTTTCTGCCTCTCTCTCTCTCTTCCTTCCTCCCTTTCTTTCTTCTCTCTCCTTCCCTCCCACCCCCTCTCACTCTCTTTCTCTCTTTTCCTCCCTTTCTCTCTTTCTCTTTCTCTTTCTCTCTCTCTCCCCTACTTTCTTTTTCTCTCTTTCTCTTTCTCTCTCTGCCTTTCTTCCTTTCTCATTTTTCTCTCTTCCTCCCTTTCTCTCTTTCTCTTTCTCTCTCTCTCCTACTTTCTTTTTCTCTCTTTCTCTTTCTCTCTATGGCTTTCTTCCTTTCTCTTTTTTCTCTCTCTTTCTTCCTCCCTTTCTCTTGTTCTCTTTCTCTCTCTTTCTCCTACTTTCTTTTTCTCTCTTTCTCTTTCTCTCCCTCCCTTTCTCTCTTTCTCTTTCTCTCCCTGCCTCTTTCTCTCTCTTTCTTACTCTCTATTCCTTCCTTTCTATCTTTTCTCTCTCTCACTTCCTTCCTCCCTCTTTCTTTTTCTGTTTCTCACTTCCTTCCTCTCTTTTCTCTCTTTTTCTCTCACCTTCTATTTTTCTTTTTCTCTCTCCCTCCTTCCATCCTGCTTGCTCTCTTTCTCTCTCTCTTCCACTCTCTCTGTCTCTCATTCTCTCTCTCTTTCACGATGCTCGGACCTGGTAGGTGCACTCCTCCATGCAGCCGGCAGAGGGGAACATCAACAAAGCGCCTGGCATGCCACCTATCAACCCCTGAGCAGCAGGAGGACTAGACAAAGAAGAAGGCTGGGATGGCGAATCTGCTACTTCGGCTTCTATGGGAAGCCGCACAGGACTCAGCAGCCGCCCCACCCATCCTGCCTCTCTCTCTCTCTCCTTGCGAAGGGCGTGGCATCGGCTGCTCAGGCAGGCTGAGGAGTAGTGGCGTCGGCACCTCTTTAGCAGCGTCGACGTCCCCTGCGCCCATCCCAGCCACCCAGGGTGGAAGCTGAGCTGCTTGCCAGCCAATCCCTTCAAGCCACCCGATCGCACGGCAAGCAGTCCAATGCAATCTCCAGATGGCGTTCAAACCACTGGCTGGTATGTCAAAAAAGCGGGACTTTTAAAAAACCCATCGGGACACGGGACAAATGGGCAAAAAGAGGGACTGTCCCATGGAAATCGGGACGTCTGGTCACCTTACCTAAACCTGATTAGAGCCAGAAACGTTTGTCTGCTGTGTTTTTCTTGTGAAGTTGGCTTTCTTCATTGTTACCTGTTGTGGGAAAGAGACCATCACTCATCATAAACCTCTGGACCAGATGGAGTAACAAGACTATATGCATGCTGTGGAATGAAACAAAGGCCACAAAGCAAATATTCTAGGCTTTTGAATAACCAACATGTGCTGGCAGGACTCCCTCTAAATATGGAGAGAGATCTTGCCCAACTATACAGCTTGAATACAGCTCATCTGTCTGGAACCCATACCACATCTTGGACATCAACACCCTTGACAATGTCCAAAGATATTTCACCAGAAGAGCCCTTCACTCCTCCATTTGAAACAGAATACCCTACGAAAATAGACTAACAATCCTGGGTCTAGAAAGCTTAGAACTACGGCGCCTAAAACACGATTTAAGTATTGCCCACAAGATCATATGCTGCAATGTCCTACCAGTCAATGACTACTTCAGCTTCAACCGCAACAACATAAGAGCACACAACAGATTCAAACTTCATATTAACCGCTCCAAACTTGACTATAAAAAATATGACTTTAACAATTGAGTTGTCGAAGCGCGGAACTCATTACCGGACTCAATAGTGTCAACCCCTAACCCCCAACATTTCTCCCTTAGACTATCCACAATTGACCTCTCCATGTTCCTAAGAGGTCAGTAAGGGGCGTACATAAGTGCACTAGTGTGCCTTTCGTCCCCTGTCCAATTGTATTTCCTTTATCTCATAAATCATATATATCTTCTTCCTTTCATATATCTTCTCCTCTATTTTTACATATTATCTTTATATATATTACTTCATGTCTATTCTCTTCCAAATGTATTGTGTATTGGACAAATGAATAAATAAATAATAACTAAAAAATACACTCATACATCTAAGAACCACTGGGGAGGCTAACACATATGCAACAGAGGATGTAAGGATACATATTCATAGACAGGGATTTTAAGTGACTATAAGTAATGGAGCTTAACTTATTTCCTGCACAAGTTTTCCTTCAGAAACCCACAATGTGGAATAAAGAATAAAGCAATAAAACAATAGGGCAGGGAAGAAATCATCTCCATAAAACAATAGGAGGAAGCTGAATGCCAGGCACCATTTTTTAAATGGTGCTACCAGTTCGCTTTCTCCTGTACTGCGTGAAAAAAAAGCCGAAAAATAGATGGCAGCTGCATGCATAGTTTTTTTATGTATTTATTTGTCAAACAAGTATAGTATTATAGTATATATTAACATAACATAAGTAGAATGTAGTAATAGAAAGAATAATAAGACCATAGGACAGGGACATTAGGCACAAAGGTGCACTTATGCAGGCCCCTTACAGACCTCTTAGAAAAGGGAAGAGGTCAATTGTAGATAATGTAAGGTTGAAGATTTTGGGGTTGGGGGAAGCAACAACAGAGTCAGGTAATGAGTTCCAGGCGGTGACTACTCTATTGCTGAAATCATATTTTCTGCAGTCAAGTTTGGAGCGATTTACATTCAGTTTGTATCTATTACGTGCTCTTGTGTTGTTGTTGTTGTTAAAGGTGAAGTAGTCACTGACAGGGAGTACATTATGATGTATGATTTTGTGAACAACAGTTAAATCAGTTCAGAGACGACGTAGTTGTAAATTTTCTAGATTTAGTATTTGAAGTCTGGAGGAGTAGGGTAATTTGTTATGTGAGGAGGAGTGAAGGACTCTTTTTGCGAAGTATTTCTGGACTCCTTCGATTATATTCATATCTGATATGCAGTGTGGATTCCACACAGGTGAGCTATATTCTAGAATAGGTCTTACAAATGTTTTTTATGCTTTGGTTAATAGTGCCAGAATTCAGCTTAAAAAAAATGGCAGCGCCCATTGACCGGCACCAACTGAACTGGGCCTTTGACATCATCACAACATCACCAGTGGGTCACTACCAGTTCTATAGAACCAGTCCAAACCAGGATGAATCCACCCCTGCCTGAGCTGATATTACAGTTTGAAGAGGGACCCAGTCTTTCACCCAGTTCAAATAACAAGCATCATGTCAGCACCCCAAACAGCCTCTGAGAAATAAATCAGATTCCATTCCAAATCTCTCATCCAAGGTTCGATTTATTAATAGAACCATGTTTGTCATGCCATTGCCAATCCTGATACTAACTTCTTTCCAGTCCCCTACCCAGGTTAAGGTTCATCCCCCATCTCCACACCCACAAGTTCATCACGAGGACCCATCCGGTTGCAGGAATTCCATCAACCTCCTCCTTACATCTGCTGGTGCAGAAAAAAGGATGGCCTTGGACTTCATGAAAGGAATTTGTTGTGGCTAGTAACTTTCCTTCTCATGCAACTACCCTTCCCAATGACCATGATACTATTCTACTGCGGCAGGCCAAAGTCCATAACTCCAAATGATGGCCCAACACATCAAAATATGATTTTAAACCTTGCTAATCAAACCATCCTGTATCTTTAGCATCTTGCAAACAGAGGTGGGTTCTAATTTTTTTTTTACTCCTGGTCCTGTGGGCATGGTTTATTTTGTGGGAGTGGCTTGATAATCAGGTGACAGTGAGTGTAGCTTCATGAGCATGTGACCGGGTGGGCATGGCTTTGTGGTCATGGGATTGGGTGGGCATAGCTGGGCAGTCATGTGACTGGGAGGTCATGGCCAACCTGACATCACTCATGTCAAGGGCATAGTTCCCGCTAAGCTGAGCAGTGAGCAATCGCTCACTTAAAAATCATCATCAACTCAGAGTTTTCCAAACCTGCCCAGAAGCTGAGAGGGAAAGAGTGAGAGGGAAGGAGAGAGAGAGGAAGAGAGGAAGAGAGAGAAACAGATAGAAAAAAGAGAGGAAGGAAAAGAGAAAGAAAAAGAATGGGAGTAAGGAAGAGAGAAAGAAAATCAAAATCTAGTTTGATTTGTTTGTTTATCTATCTATCTATCTATCTATCTATCTATCTATCTATCTATTATTTCTGTGCCACCCAGTCCCGAAGGGACTGCCGCTCAGACACTATACTTTTCCGCCCACCCCCCCAAAAAATTAGAGGGAACACTGGTCAAGGGTTAGGATTAGGATTAGGGTGCCTGGCCTCTCCTGACCTCGAAAGCCTCAATGAGATACAATTTCCCTGTCTATTTATTATGTACTACTGAACATCCAAAATATACTATTTAATCCTATGTTCTTTCTTTCTCTCTTTTCTTTCCTCATTTTTCTTTTTTCTTTCTTTTTCTCTCTCTCTCCTTTCTTATTTCTTCCTTTCTCTTTCTTTCTCCCTTTCTATGTCTCTTTATCTTTCTTTCTTTCTTTCTCTCTTCCTTTCTTTTTTCTTTCTTTCTTACTACTCTCTCTTTTCAATACCTTATATGAGCCCTATGCTCCACCCATCAGAAATGGATGGCTTCAGATTTTAAAACAGTTTAAAAAAAAATACATTAACCTGGTCAGTATCTTCATTTTGACAAATTTTTCCTTACCAGGGAAATCTAAGCATTAATCAGTTTCAAATTAATCCTATTTTAAAAAATAGGAGATGAAATGATAACACTGATAGAATAAATTTCTGCAGGTGAAAAATTGTCAGTTTCAAATTGTAATAATGGATGGAGTTTACAAAGTGTGGTGCTACATATCCCTATGTAAATTTCACTCACATTTATTGAAAGGGACACTCTTTTTCTCATTTAAGTTTATGGAAAGTAACTGAAGGGCTCGACAGAAGGCACAGCCTAGCAACAGCACTTAGACTTATATACTGCTTTAAGTTTGTTTGTTTATTTATTTATTTATTCATTCCAATACAAAATGAAGGTTGAAGAGAATAAACATGTAGTAATATATATCAAGGAAAGGATAGAAGAAGAAATATGAGAATAAAATACGTAGATGAAGAAAAGAGGGAGAGATAAATGAATGGAAGAAAAGTTATTTAAGATATATGAGAGACAATTGGACAGGGGACGGAAGGCACATTAGTGCACTTATGCACGTCCCTTACCGACTTCTTAGGAACATGGAGAGGTCAATCATGGATAATCTAAGGGTTTTTTAGATATATATTTTTTAAATATTAGATTTGTTTATTATATACTGTTTTATTGTTGTGAGCCGCCCCGAGGCTGCGGAGAGGGGCAGCATACAAATCGAATCGAATCGAATCAAATCAAATCAAATAAAAACACAAACAAATAAATATGTTGGGGGTTGACACCACAGAGTCTGGTAATGAGTTCCACACTTCGTATTTTTTACAGTCAAGTTTGGGCAATACTTAGGTCATGTTTAAGGCGTCGTAGTTCTAAGCTTTCTAGACCCAGGATTTCAAGTCTAGTTTTGTAGGGTATTCTGTTCCGAGTGGAGGAGATTCAGTTCCATGTAGGTCAAATATCCAACTTCCCATTGATTCTCAAATATATCTGCACTAGGGATTCACAACAAGGGAGACAAACTTGTTTTTCTCATTCTGGTGTGTAAATAAAATATATTGCTGAGTGGATAGGAGGATTCTTTCCCTTTACAATTATCATAAGAGTAATTCATAATGTATCCCTCTGGATTTCTGCCCCACAAATTATTTCAGGATAAAACCTGCCTGGAAAACATAACATTGACTTCTGTTGAAAATAGTGTTTCCTGGATTTGTTGAGACTCAGCTGTCCTTACTTTTTGCTTTCTTCATGCATGTAATTCAGCTTCTGCATGAATCTTGGTTTATAATTTAGAAGGTATAAGAATGACTGGGCTGCCTCTCCTGCTGCTGCTCTTCTGCCTCTTTCCTCCAACAACTGCTAAGAGGAGGCAAACCGTTTGTGTGTTGAGGAATTTGTTCAAGCCTAAAGGAAGACAGCACTATTACAGACCTGGGGATCTCATTATTGGTGGGAATTTAGCTCTGAGGACTTCAGGGTCACTAATTTTCAGGAGGAACCATTCAGGCTTCCTTATAATACTTTGTAAGTTTCACCTGGCAGGAAAAAAATGCATTAATCATTTGCTGTGTCAAGGATTTATTTATTCATTTATTTTATTAGATTTTTAGGCCACCCTTCTTGCAGACTCAGAATTCAGGGCCTTCTTTCAAAAATCCTTGGTCCATTAATGTCCTAATGTAGTTCTTGCCTTTGATCATAAAGAAGGCTCAAATGCTAAATCATTCTAGAATTCTATACCAGGAAGATGACAGACTCCATAAAAAGTGAGTAACAACAAAATTGAAGTTGTGCTGGCTTTAAAAAAAGTTGACAATATTCATTTGGATAGAAAGTCATAGTAGAAAAATCATAGAAAAGCTTAATCATTTTTCATTGTCAGGCATTCTAATACGATCAGTTTTGTATTGTGATGACCAGTTCTGATCATTACAGTAGAAAAAAAATGATACACTATAAATTATGCATATAAGAGCAAAAAAGAAGATTAGGTGGCTGGAGGCCAAAACTTACAAAGAATGTTTAACAGGAATTGGGTTATGTCTAGTCTAAGGAATAGAAACATAGAAGGAGTGGGGTTATGATTTGGGGCTTCTACAAAGACAAAGGGATCGAACTATTTTCCAAAGGACCTAGATAAGAAACAAACTTTGAAGCCAATAAACAGAGAAGCAATTTAAAACTAAGGAAAACAAAGTAATTAACCAATCGTATAGCTTGCCTTTCTCCTGTGTCACTAAGCCATGCAATTTTAATTAAAGAGCATCAATGAAAAAAAAAAAACCTCAATAAAATATGGGATTATGGCTAGGACACACACTTTTTTCTCAGTAATGTTCCCAATGGTTTCTTTACTACAGACCCACACTCAAGAAGTATCAGCAGTTCCTGGCTTTAGTGTTTGCTGTCACAGAGATCAACAAAGATTTGATTCTCCTCCCCAACATCACACTGGGCTTTCAGATTTGTGAGAATGATCAGATAGAAAGGAGGATATCTTTAATCAGCCTCTCCTTGCTCTCCACATGGGACCAGATGGTTCCAGGTTATAAATGTGACAGGCAGGACCTTCTGCTCTCTGTCATTGGAGGTGACCACCCCACATCCTCAAGGCAGATGGCCTCCACCTTCAGCATCTACAAGATCCCACAGATAAGGGGGATCCATTGGATGTAATATGGTGTGGACAAAGAACAGAAAAACAAGGTTGAAAATGATGTTATTGAAGGGGATAACCTATAGCTGAATTCATTTTTACAATTTATGTTTCAATATCTATAATCTCAACAAACTAATAATGAAATAATTCTGAAATGCTGTACTTGCCAAGAAGAATTAATATATTATTGGATTATTAGCTGCACCTTTTTCTTCCCTAAAAGAGGCTGATAATTTGGGTGCATCTTATATTTGAATGTAGCTTCCCCCCCCCCCAGACCTAACTAGCTGCTAACGATTGTCCCAGCTCTTACCTTGCAGGCTCTTTCACTGTTTCTCTGTCTGAATAATGTTTTCCAAGCCCTAAGTCTTTGCAGGGTTTTTTTCATTGCTCTAACTTGCTCTGGATAGGTTTCTTTCAAGCCCTTACCAGAACGTTTCCAGCTCTTACAGGCTTGCAAACTCTTTCATTGTTACTCTCTGCTAAGAATGTTTTCCTAGTCCTATGTCTTTGCAGGGTTCCCCCCCCCCAATTGGTCTAGCCTGCTCCAAATGTTTCTTTCCAGCCCTAACCAGGTGCTAACAATGTTTCCAGCTCTTAATTGCTTGCAAGCTCCTTCATTGTTACTCTCTGCAAAGAATGTTTTCCAAGCTCTAAGTTTTTGCATATTTTTTTCATTGCTCTACTTGCTCTGAATGTTACTCTCTCCGATTAGGTTTTTTTAAATAAACAAACAAACAAACAAACAAACAAACAAACAAACAAACAAACAAACAAATAAATAAATAGCATCTTATACCCAGTGTGTCTCATACTCTGAAAAATATGGAAATTTCAGACATTCATAAAAGTTTAGCCAGAATTTAATTGCAATTGATTACATCTATCAGGTTAATAATTTATTTTCTTCTGACATGGCACAATCAGACAGAATATGTCACTAGCAGCTCTTCCTAGGAAGAGAAGAAGCTTAAGCTTGTTAATTGAAAGAACGCTGCCTGACTAGTAAATTTTTAAAAAAGCATGTGAAGTCAGAAAAATACTTTACTTTGTCTTTGAAAGTGGAATCTCTTTTTTTCCAGCTCGGTGTGGGCTTTGAGTTCCCTCAGGAATACAGACCACTTTATCCCTCCTTCTTCCGGATTAATCCCAGTGACTTTCCACAGTGTGTGGGTTTAGTTCAGCTGCTCCTATATTTCCAGTGGAACTGGGTTGGGCTTGGGACCTCTGAAGATGACAGTGGAGAACATTTCCTCTCAACTCTGATGCCAATGTTGAAGGAGAAGGAGATCTGCCTGGCCTTTATAGAAAGTTTGAATGCTATAAAAGGAATAATTGGATTTACGAAATTCCGTTTGGAAATTGTAATGAAAGCTAAAGTCATTATTGTGTTTGGAGAATCCACTGATACTGTAAGGTTTTTATCATATATGAAAATTTCTGTAATATATTTGAAGTTACCACTTCAAAATGTTTGGATCCTAACTTCTCACTGGAAATTTACTATGCAGGGAAACATTGCTGAAAGTGCAAAGTCTTTGCATGGGGTTTTGCAGTTTAAGGAAAACACTGGGGATGTTTCAGAATTCAGCCACTTCCTCCTGTCTTTATATCATTTGATCAAAGAAGAGGACACCATTCTCCTGTATTGGTGGGAAACAGTCTTTAGCTGCCGTATCCCCAAACCAGGCAAGGTCCTTCCAAAAGGAAAAAAAAAATGTTCAGGAAAAGAGAATTTACGGGAAGTTCCAGATTTTCTTTTTGAAATGAGCATGACAGGTGAAAGTTACAGTATCGATAATGCCATTTATGCAGTGGCACATGCATTACATTCAATTTACAACTCAGGAGCACAACCAGCTATGCTGAAGCTTGGAAAAAAGATCTCAAATGTGGAGCCATGGCAGGTAATCTCTGCGATATTTTATCCCGTCCACAGATCAATAGAGAATAAGTTTCTCATATGCATTTCTTGAAATCAGATCAAGGGATATCATATCATGGCATCTCTGAACAGATTAAACCAGCAATTACTTAAAAAACAATAATATTCATTAAATGTTTTGTTGAAAGAGGGGGCAAAAGAAAAATAACCTATATGGTACATGGTCCTGAAACTTCAACATTTCCCTGGGTATCATGAGGTGAGCAAGGAGGGGGTGTAATTTCAGATCAATATGATAATCTGGTTGCATTTTATTGTTGTAAGACACCCAGAGTCGTTCGGGTGTGGGCAACATTCAAATGCAAACAAACAAACGAACAAAAATTGACAGGCAGACAGACAGGCAGAACGACAGACAGACAGACAGACAAACAAGAAGGATGGTTCAACAGGACAGTTGAAATCCTAAAGCGTATATAATAATAATAATAATAATAATAATAATAATAATAATAATAATAATAATAATAATTTATTAGATTTGTATGCCGCCCCTCTCCGAAGGTTCAGCAGAACCTTCTCCGATTACCTCCTCATGTAACCTGAACAAATAAAAAGATGTTCAGCTCCATTCCTTTCAATCCTCTTTTATGTTTCTATGAACTAGCATCCTGTGTGACTCCAACTTATATGTTTACTTCTGTATTTCTTCTAACATGCTTAACACAATAGAAAAGAATAGGAAATAGAATAGAATAGAATTGATTAGAATAGGGTAGGATAGAATAGAACAGAATAGAATAGAATACTTTATTGGTCTCTGATTGGACACAAAAGAAATTTGTCTTTGGTGCATATGCTCTCAGTATAGGAGAGGGTGCGCAACTTGGGCGTCCTCCTCGACCCACAGCTGACATTGGAACATCATCTTTCAGCTGTGGCGAGGAGGGCGTTTGCCCAGGTTTGCCTGGTGCACCAGTTGCGGCCCTATTTGGACAGGGAGTCATTGCTCACAGTCACTCATGCCCTTATCACCTCGAGGTTCGATTACTGCAACGCTCTCTACATGGGGCTACCTCTGAAAAGTGTTCGGAAACTTCAGATCGTGCAGAACGCAGCCGCGAGAGCCATCGTGGGGCTTCCCAGATTCGCCCACGTTTCTACAACACTCGGTGGCCTGCATTGGCTGCCGATCAGTTTCCGGTCACAATTCAAAGTGTTGGTCATGACCTTTAAAGCCCTACATGGCATTGGACCAGAATACCTCCGGAACCGCCTACTACCGCACGAATCCCAGCGGCCGATAAGGTCCCACAGAGTTGGCCTTCTCCGGGTCCCGTCGACTAAACAATGTCGTCTGGCGGGCCCCAGGGGAAGAGCCTTCTCTGTGGCGGCCCCGGCCCTCTGGAATCAACTCCCCCCGGAGATTAGAACTGCTCCCACCCTCCTTGCCTTCCGTAAACTACTTAAGACCCATCTATACCGCCAGGCATGGGGGATTTGAGACACCTTTCCCCCAGGCTTATTATAATTTATGTTTGGTATGTATGTGCTGTTTGGTTTTTTAAATTGATAGGGTTTTTAGGTTTTTTTTCTTAATATTAGATTTGTGCCTGTACAATATTGTTTTATCGCTTGTTGTGAGCCGCCCCGAGTCTTCGGAGAGGGGCGGCATACAAATCTAATAAATTATTATTATTATTATTATACATAAAAGAAAAGATACCTTTGTCAAGAATCATGAGGTACAACGGTTAAAGATTGTCGTAGGGGTCAAAAAAGCAATCAGGAAACAATATTAATAAAAATATTAAGAATAAAAGCAACAAGTTTTGGTCATACAGTCATAAGTAGGAGGAGATGGGTGATAGGAATGATGAGAAAAAAAACTAGTAGTAATAGAAAGGCAGACTTAGTAAATAGTTTGACAGTGTTGTGGGAATTATTTATTTAGCAGAGTGATGGCGTTTGGGAAAAAACTGTTCTTGTGTCTAGTTCTCTTGGTGTGTGGTGCTTTGTAGTGATGTTTTGAGAGTAGGAGTTGAAACAGTTCATGTCCAGGGCACAAGGGGTCAGTAAATATTTTAACAGCCCTCATTTTGACTCATGCAATATACAGGTCCTCAATGAAAGACAGATTGGCAGCATTTTTTTTTCTGCAATTCTGATTATCCTCTGAAGTCTGTGTTGGTCTTGTTGGGTTGCAGAACCGAACCAGACAGTTATAGAGGTGCAGATGACAGACTCAATGATTCCTCTGTAGAACTGGATCAGCAGCTCCTTGAGCTTCCTGGGTTGGTGCAGAAAAGAACATTCTTTGTTGTACTTTTTGATGATGTTTTTGATGTTAAATGACATTTTTATGTATTAAGATATGATAGAACCTAGAAATTGGAAGGTCTCTACTGTTGGTACTGTGTTGTCTAGTATTGTAACAGGTGGTAGGATGGGAGAGTTTCTCCTAATGTCTACCACCATTTCTATGGTTTTCAGGTGTTCAATTCCAGATTGTTCTGGTCTCACCACAAGGTGCAACTGGTCTGTAGCCATTCAGTTCTTTGATGGAATCTTCTTTAGCAATGGGTTGGTAGTAAAACATTTGAAATAAGAAGGAACATAGCACATCTCTAGTGAATAAGGGAATTGAACAGGACCTTGGAAGTCTTCTAGTCCAAACCACTATTCAAGCAGAAAAGTTTATACCATTTCAGACAAAAGTTTTCCAACTTCTACTTTAAAATCTCCAGTGATAACGTCTGGGGGCAAGTCATTCTTTTAAAACCGCCATTTGTTTAAAACTGGCGATGGGGAAGCCAAAATACATATACCCAGTGGTAAACGGAATATTTTGCATTGTTGACAATTGAGTCAATATTTCTTCAAGTTCCTTGTATTTCAACCAACTGTAGCTTTTCAGTGTAGATGTACACTTGAGACAAAAATTATAAAAGTCATGATGTCTTACCACTGTAAACTATTCACAGCTGCATTACTATTACTATTAGTCTTCTCATCATTCCTAGCATCCATCTCATTCCACTCATGACTGTGTGTCCGTAACTTGCTGCTTGCATCCCTTTGATTTATATTAATATTGATTACTTCTGGATTGCTTATTTGTATTAAATGACAATTATTAAGTGTTGTACCTCATACTTCTTGACATATTTTCTTTTATGTACATTGCGAGCATATAAGCCGATGTGACACAGCAGGTAGAGTGCTGTACTGCAGGCCATTAAACTGACTGTAGATCCGCAGGTCTGCAGTTCAAATCTCATTACTGACTCAAGGTTGACTCAGTCTTCCATCCTTCTGATGTTGGTAAAATGAGGACCCGGATTGTGAGGGCAATAAGCTGGCTCTGTTAAAAAGTGGTATTGCTAACATGTTGTAAGCCGCCCTGAATCTAAGGAGAATGTCCCAAAAAATTGAATGAATGAATGAATGAATGAATGAATGATGAATAAATGAATAAATGAATAAATAAATGAATAAATGAATAAATGAATAAATGAATAAATGAATAAATGAATAAATGAATAAATGAATAAATGAATAAATGAATAAATGAATGAATGAATGAATGAATGAATAAATAAATAAATAAATAGATAAATAGGTAAACAAACAAACAAACAAATAAATAAATATCCACCCAAGATGAATATCTTGTGTGTCCAATTGGGGGATGGGACCATCCCAAAATGGGGGGAACTCCACTCATGTAGCGGAAATGGAGCTGAGGGCACAGCTCCATTACTGCCGGGTGGGATTCCGATAAAAAAATTTACCTGTAAAAAAACCGGAAGCAAAAAACATTGGAAATCTCTCCCACACAAATCGTTGTGCAAGATTCAGCTTCTGCACTTGCACCAAAGCCAAATCCAGTGCTGGGAACATGCACGCTCCCCCCGTTTGGGTAGCATTGGGAAGGTAGCCTGCCACTGGTCCAATCACACTTGGCCAATAAAGAATTCTATTCTATTCTGTTCTGTTCTATTCTAATTTCTGCCATCCAGCTAATTACTCCAATTTATGAAGATCTCTTTTCTTTCAGATTCTTGCCAATTTGAGAAATGTCCACTTCAACAACACTGCTGGAGATGAAATTTCCTTCTCACAAATTGGACTGAGAACTGCTTGTTATGATATCGTCAACTGGGTTGTCCATCCCAATAAATCTTTAGTCCCTGTGAAAGTTGGGCAAAAGGATCCCAGGGCTGCCCCAGGCCAGGATTTCACCATTAACTCTGATGCAATCATCTGGGCCTCAAAGGTGAGCCAGAAAGAAATGTTTTAAATTCTGGAAAACAGTCACTCTCTCCTAGAGATGCTGAGCATCCTTCTAAGGCAAAGGTCCTCAAACATGGCAACTTTAAGACCTGTGGACATCAAAAACCCAGAATTCTCCAGCCAGCATAGCTAGAACACCTGTTCTAAGGTGAAAACGGGTATATAGATGCAGAAACTTGGAATTTGAAATTGGGTGATTTACTTACATTTGAGGTAATAATAATAATAATAATAATAATAATAATAATAATAATAATAAAAAATAATAATTTGTGAAACCTTTAACAATGAGTGGGAATGAAAAGAGCTTCTGCTCGAAACCAGGATGCTATTAGATCAGGCAGAGATTTCCATGGACCATACCTGTTGGATGGTCAGTTGGATCTTATATGTTTTTTAAATTTATTAGATTTGTCATGAATTGTTTAATTGTATGCTGTGAGCCGCCCCGATTCTACGGAGAGGGGCGGCATACAAAATAAATAAATAGATAGATAGATAGATAGATAGATAGATAGATAGATAGATAGATAGATAGACAGACAGACAGACAGACAGACAGACAGACAGACAACCCAACCTTCATCATTCTTTGTTTTAGCAAAGTTGTAACTCAATCTAGCAAAACTTCCTTTGTGCTTGAAGTTTCAATATTCCTCAATTGGTGAGTCACTAGTGCCAGGAGCTTTTCATGATTTCTGTTAGACCTTTGTGAACTATTTGTAATGATAACATTCTCAACAAGAAAAGAGCAATACAGAAATGAATAAATGTAGGATCTTCATTGCACAGGCCACCTCTAACACTTCTCTTTTCTCCTTTAGAAGGTGCCCTTTGCCAGGTGTGGCAAGAAGAGGTGCCATGCAGGAGAGAGGAGACAGGTTCCAGAGGGCCAGCCCATTTGGTGCTAGGAATGTGCCCCTTGTCCAGAAGGAACCATCTCAAATCAGACAGGTAGAGCACTTTTCATATGCAGATCTTCCAGGATCTAGGACGGGGGTTGGCAACCTTAAAATATCAAAGAGCCATTTGACCCCATTTTCCAGAGAAAACAAAACACTCAGAGTCACAATACCTGGGTGGGCATAGCCAACTTCACATCACTCCAAACAAGATACATCCCCCCAGCTATACCCACCTAGGTTTTGTGGGTCTGATCTCAATTTGAAAAAGTTGTCTCTTTCTCTTTCTCTCTCTCCATCTCTTCTTCTCCCTCTCAGCTTTCTTTCTCTCTTTCCCTCTCTTCTCTCTCTCCCTTTCTCTCCACACACCACTCTCTCCCTCCTTCATGTCTTTCTTTCTCCCATCTCTCTCTTTCATCCCATCTTCCTCTTATCTTTGTGCATGCTGAGTAAACATAACCAGCCCTGGTTTCTCTTCGGGTGACTCTCCATCCCCTCTCCCTGGCTAGCTGTGGCATGTCCAGGGGGACCCTCGTCAAGGTGCAAAGGCAAACACAGAGGGTGAGCGACTGCTCATATAAGAAGAGGTTTTAGACATGGCTTCTCTCCTGCCCTAAGGATCCAGCCATTGCCTTGCCATGTCCCATTCCATCCTGTCCCCTTCCACCTCTTCTGCTTAGCAGGGAGGGTGTGACCACTAGGAAGCAAATATTGCCTTACGCACAAAGTGACATGAAGGCAGCTACATTGCCTTGCTACGAGAGGAGAAGTAGTGGGAGGTGGGTTACCAGAGCAAAGGCACCGTTAGCTGCCTTGAGTCCTTCGGGATTGGGTGGCATAGAAGTTGAATAAATAAATAAAACTTTGCTTCCTCCCACTTTGGGCTGGAGCTTATGCCCACCCTGCTTGGGCTGAAGAGCTGTGGGTTGGGGGGACAGGATGGGACATGTCAAGGTAATGGCCAGATCTTTAGAGCAGGAGAGAAGTTGCATCCTTAAGCAAGCAGCAGCCCACTGCCTGCCCTCCACAGGCAATTTTGAGGCACTTGGTAGTCACTTTAGGGTCTCCCCATGGATATGCAGACTCCTGGCCCCACCATAACTACCCATGGAGTCACAAAAGGGACAGGAGAGTCACCCAAAGGGAAGCCTTTCTCGGGGATGACAATGTTCCTCAACCAGTGTCAGAGAATCAACCATGACCACATCTCCATTCACACCATTGCCCTTAATTTATGAGGACCCAGATTGTGGGGGCAATAGCCTTGCTCTGTTAAAAAAGTGCTATTGCTAACATGTTGTAAGCCGCCCTGAGTCTAAGGAGAAGGGCGGCATAAAAATCGAATGAATAAATAAATAAATAAAGGTGAGGGAGAAGAGGGTGAGGCCAGCCAATGATGGGACAGGGAGCAACAGCAGGGGGGCCAAAGATCAGCATGTCACTCTGAAGCTACGGGTTGGTGACTCCTGGGGTAGGAAATCATTGAGTAAATAATTGATTTTGTCATTTTTGTTGGGAATGCACAATATCAGCTTATTTATACTTTATGGATCTGCATTGTCCTGCTCCAACAAACCATTTCTCTGCTCCTCAATAATTTAAGTCATCTTCAGGCTGTTGATTTGGTCCTTGTGCAAAGGTAAACACAATGAGACCTGAGCTGCCTTCCCTCTATAAATACTGGTGGGTGAGCGTGGAGTGCTGGCTCAGCAGTTGCAGGCTGTGTTGAAACTTCCTGGTGAGTCAGTGGGGTAATGCTTGGGGTCATTGATATAATTGTTGTATGCTGATTAGCATATATATATATATATATATGTTTTCGTAGATTTTCACGGGTACAGGTATGACGGTCTTGGTATATTCGGGTTTCTGGTGACATTTCGACGAGGTCCCACTCGTCATCTTCAGGCTGGTGTTTCTGTCCTTGTTGTCAGGCGAACACTGTGAGAACTGAGCTGCCTTCCTTCTATAAATACTGGTGGCTGGGTGTGATTTGATGGCTCAGCAATTGCCTGCTGTGTAGAAGCTTCCTGGTGAGTCAGTGGGGTAACAATTGGGGTCGTTGATGTAGCTGAGGTATGCTGATTAGTTAATGGTTGTAGATTAGGCGTGATATCCTGAGTAGTTGGAACTTGCAGGCTACTTGATTGCTTTACAATGTGTGTTCTGAGTCTGGTTTCTATGGTTGGGATATGTTTGAGGGCTGGTTTCCAGATGTCTGGTAAGCGAGAGGTATCATCCCGCTTGTTCATATTTTGGGGATGTTTTTCTATCTCGATGGCTTCCATGATTATTCTTTTGCTGTAGTGTTCTGTTTGGAAATTAATTTGGTACTGTCAAAATCAATTTCATGTCCTGTAGTTTTGAAGAGTTGGAAAAGGGAGGTTTTTTCTTTTTTCTTTAATGCATTCTTATGTTCTGCAACACGTGCATTTACTCTCCTGTTCGTTTGTCCAATATATGTGGCTGGGTAGATTTTACACGGTATTTGATAAACTCCCTGGTTTTCTAGTTGGATATTGTCTTTTGGGTTTCTTACGATGTTGGCTATTTTTTTATCTGTACCTAAGGCTGTCTTGATGTTGTGTTTGTGGAGAATTTTACTGATTTTATCTGTGGTGCCTTTGATGTAAGGGAGGAGGGCGATGCCATTGTCCTGTTCTGTGTCTTGGTTCTTGGGGGTGTCTCTTTTTGGATTAAGTTGTTGATTGCCTCTCTTTGGAATCCATTGGAAATTAATACCACCAAATCCAAAATAAAAGCTTCTCCCATCAGTGAAGAAATCCAGCAAAGAATCATCCCCAGAGAAAAATCATCAAGATGCCCCAAGCTCTATGGCCTCCCCAAGATACACAAAGAAGGAACACCACTCAGACCCATAGTCAGCTCCATAGGCTCACCCCTACAGAATCTTGCCAAATTTCTCGCCAAACAACTCCAGCCCTATGCAGAATCCATCATGTCTTATGTACAAAACTCATTCCACTTCATAGAAATCATAAAGGAACAAAACCTACAACCCAGTGACCTTCTCGTAAGCTTCGATGTCATATCTTTCTTCACCCAAGTGCCTATCAAAGAAGCCCTGACAGCCATCCAAAACAAATACAACCCCCCGAAGCACATCTTAGATCTGACCAACCACTGCCTGATGAATACATACTTCATCCACAATGGACAAAGATACAAACAGATAGAAGGAGCCCCCATGGGATCACCCCTGTCACCCATCATCGCAAACTTATACATGGAATATTTTGAAACCAATGCCTTGGACAAATCTGAATACAAACCCAAACTCTGGCTTAGATATGTAGATGACACCTTCGTAATTTGGCCACATGGGAAAGAAAAACTGGACAGCTTTCTCACACATCTCAACAGCCTACACCCCAAAATACAATTCACCATTGAAATAGAAACCAACAACAAACTTCCCTTCCTGGATGTCCTAATCTACAAAAAACCCGATGGCTCCCT
This sequence comes from Erythrolamprus reginae, assembly GCF_031021105.1. Classification (NCBI taxonomy): domain Eukaryota; kingdom Metazoa; phylum Chordata; class Lepidosauria; order Squamata; family Dipsadidae; genus Erythrolamprus; species Erythrolamprus reginae. The sequence continues at coordinate 7,209,249 of NC_091950.1, read as the reverse complement.
AGGACACACCATCTACCAGAAGAAGACACACACCAACCGCTACTTGAACGCAAAATCCCACCACCACCCCGCACAGATCAATTCCGTAGCCAAGACCCTCATTTCCAGAACCAAATGCCTAGCCGACAAAGACCACCTGGAACCTGAATTACACAGTCTCACAAATGTATTAATTTCCAATGGATTCCAAAGAGAGGCAATCAACAACTTAATCCAAAAAGAGACACCCCCCAAGAACCAAGACACAGAACAGGAGAATGGCATCGCCCTCCTCCCTTACATCAAAGGCACCACAGATAAAATCAGTAAAATTCTCCGCAAACACAACATCAAGACAGCCTTTGGTACAGATAAAAAAATAGCCAACATCCTAAGAAACCCGAAAGACAATATCCAACTAGAAAACCAGGGAGTTTATCAAATACCGTGTAAAATCTGCCCAGCCACATATATTGGACAAACGAACAGGAGAGTAAATGCACATGTTGCAGAACATAAGAATGCATGAAAGAAAAAAGAAAATACCTCCTCCCTTTTCCAACACTTCAAAACTACAGGACATGAAATTGATTTTGACAGTACCAAATTAATTTCCAAAACAGAACACTACAGCAAAAGAATAATCATGGAAGCCATCGAGATAGAAAAACATCCCCAAAATATGAACAAGCGGGATGATACCTCTCGCTTACCAGACATCTGGAAACCAGCCCTCAAACGTATCCCAGCCATAGAAACCAGACTCAGAACACACATTGTAAAGCAATCAAGTAGCCTGCAAGTTCCAACTACTCAGGATATCACGCCTAATCTACAACCATTAACTAATCAGCATACCTCAGCTACATCAACGACCCCAATTGTTACCCCACTGACTCACCAGGAAGCTTCTACACAGCAGGCAATTGCTGAGCCATCAAACCACACCCAGCCACCAGTATTTATAGAAGGAAGGCAGCTCAGGTCTCGCAGTGTTCGCCTGAGAACAAGGACAGAAACACCAGCCTGAAGATGATGAGTGAGACCTCATCAAAACGTCGCCAGAAATTTCAAAATCCTACACGGGAAGAAACCCGAATATACCAAGACCGTCGTATGTATGTATGTATGTATGTATGTATGTATGTATCTGTCCTATCAGCATTTTCCATCTTCATAACCCTAACCCTATCAAGCATGAAGAAATCAGGAAATTCAGGCAGTTCAAATGAATATAAAGGACTATTTTAATATTAAGATCCATTCAATAATCTGAAATACTAATGATTGAAGTGAATTGGCAGTGGATAAAAGTCAATGGAATTTGTATGTATTTAGTTGGTGGGTTGGCCAGAGCAAAAAGGGGACAGTCGTGTCAATCCTTGGAAAGGGATAATGATCAGAATAGATGACACTGAAATCCTTACACAAAAATTCTTAATTTCAGATGCAGCCCAGTGTGACCCCTGCCCAGAAGACAAGTATCCCAACAAGGAGAAGGACCAATGCATTGCCAAGAAGATCCACTTACTCAGCTGTCACGAGACCCTCGGATACACTTTGGCTTCTCTAGCTCTTTTCCTTTCTCTAATCACATCTGCAGTACTGGTGGTTTTCCGTAAACATCATGAAACACCAATAGTCAAGGCCAACAACCGAGATCTCACCTATATCCTCCTGGTCTCCCTCCTGCTCTGCTTCCTCTGCTCCTTCCTCTTCATTGTTCAACCCAGGAAGCTCACTTGTCTATTCCGACAAACTGCCTTTGCCATTTTCTTTTCTCTAGCGGTTTCCTGTCTGCTGGCAAAAACAGTCATGGTGGTTCTGGCCTTCATGGCTACCAAACCAGGAAACAGGGCAAGGAAATTCTTAGGAAAACCACTAACCAATTCCGTTATCTTAGCCTGTCCCCTGGTCCAAGCAGTTCTTTGTGCCATCTGGCTGATAACCTCTCCCCCATTTCTCAACATGGACTTCCACTCCTTGGAAGGAGAGACCATCTTGGAATGTCAAGAAGGCTCAGTTTCAATGTTTTATACAGTCCTAGCCTACCTGGGTTTTCTGGCCTTTGGGACTTTTATTTTAGCCTTTCTAGCTAGGAAATTGCCTGATAGCTTTAATGAAGCCAAGTTCATTACTTTTAGCATGTTGGTCTTTTGCAGTGTTTGGATGACTTTCCTCCCCACCTACCTGAGCACCAAAGGGAAGTCCATGGTGGCCGTGGAGATCTTCTCCATCTTGGCCTCTGGGGCCGGTCTCTTGGTTTGCATATTTTTCCCCAAATGCTACATTATCCTACTGAGGCCCCAATTGAATTGCCGAGATAATATAATGGGGCACAAAAACCTCTGATTAATGTCTTGGGTTTCTGTGGGGACAGGGAAATTTATTTTCACTTTGGAATATTTTTATATTCGGTATTATTTCTAATGATAATGTATCTGTTAATCAGCAATGATCACACTCCCTTTCATTTTACTCAAATACCAATTGTCACAAAGAGGTCCAGTGATCAGCTTATATATATTAAAGAAATGCATATTAGTTTTCAGCTTCATTTACTTTAGACATGAGAGTTTTTCAAATGTTTCTAACATGATTGTTTGCCTATATCCCTCCTGATTTTCTGAGTTTCCTACTCAGTTTTTCATTTAATTGTTCATTAGAGCATTCTAAATTTAAATGAGCTACATTTTTTACTCTCTATTAACAAACTACAGAAATGTAATTTATGTATAAAGTAGATGATGTGAAATTGATATCAACTGATATTTTCTTAGCTTTGGAATGTTTAATCTTTTTATCCATTGCAACTATCATGAAGAAGAAAGATTGGGTGGGAAAGTGAGGAAGAAGGTATAAGAATAAATAGAGTAAATCATGACTTGTTCATTATTAAATAGGGGGGAAGACACAATTATAGGTTGCTGTATTGTTTTTTTTTAAAGATGTAATAGGCAAAATTACAGAAAATGCTTAGACATTTGTAATTTATAAAGGCCTATGTCTGTATATAAAGGTAATGTTTTCTAAGGACTCAAGTTATTTCCACCAATGTTCAATATATTTCATAAATACATATTTGTGTTATGTATTTATAATACATAATTTAATATATGTAATAATATATGTAATATATAATATAGTATTCTGAGCAGAGACAGGTTACAAGTGGTGTGCCACAAGGGTCTGTTCTGGGTCCTATTCTTTTTAATATGTTTGTGAGTGACATAGGGGAAGGTTTGGTAGGGAAGGTTTGCCTATTTGCCGATGACTCTAAAGTGTGCAATAGAGTTGATATTCCTGGAGGCGTCTGTAATATGGTAAATGATTTAGCTTTACTAGATAAATGGACAAAGCAATGGAAACTGCAGTTTAATATTTCCAAATGTAAAATAATGCACTTGGGAAAAAGGAATCCTCAATCTGAGTATTGTATTGGCAGTTCTATGTTAGCAAAATCTTCAGAAGAAAAGGATTTAGGGGTAGTGATTTCTGACAGTCTCAAAATGGGTGAACAGTGCAGTCAGGCAGTAGGGAAAGCAAGTAGGATGCTTGGCTACAGGAATGGTGGAAGGTCTTAAGCATAAAACCTATCAGGAAAGACTTAATAAACTCAATCTGTATAGTCTGGAGGACAGAAGGAAAAGGGGGGACATGATCAAAACATTTAAATATGTTAAAGGGTTAAATAAGGTTCAGGAGGGAAGTGTTTTTAATAGGAAAGTGAACACTAGAACAACGGGACACAATCTGAAGTTAGTTGGGGGAAAGATCAAAAGCAACATGAGAAAATATTATTTTACTGAAAGAGTAATAATTCCTTGGAACAAACTTCCAGCAGACATTGTAGAAAAATCCACAGTAACTGAATTTAAACATGCCTGGGATAAAAATATATCCATCCTAAGATAAAATACAGAAAATAGTATAAGGGCAGACTAGATGGACCATGAGGTCTTTTTCTGCCATCAGACTTCTATGTTTCTATATATGCAATATACTATATATAATATATGTGTGTCTCTATCTGTATTTAAATATATATGCACATACATACATACATACATACATACATACATACATACATACATAATAAATATATACCAAACATTAAGATAATCATATCTGGCAGAGAAATGGAGTGCCCAATAAAAGGGAATATTTGTAGCTCTGGGTTGAAATTAGGGGTCCTTGGAGCTCTCAGAGTTTGGATGATTTAATGGAGGCAATTCTTTACCCAAAATAGATATCTCCATTAATGCTAGAGTTGATGAGCTAGCACTGATGATGTTATCTGATTCAGGCAATGAAATGCCTCCAAGAAAATAACCAAACTCAGATAGTACCAAGGACCCCTTCAATGGAATGAGCCATTAAAAAGACTCCTTTGTCAGAGAGAGCTGCAGAAGAGCTATACCCAAAGTCTGCCTATAAAAGTTCAGTCTAAGAGTAGGTGTATGAATTTGTGTATCATGATAGTGGCAAGCCGAAGATTGGGGTTCCTGTTTTAAAACGTCGCCGCCGGCATGGGCGGCTTGCCAGCACCCCCCAGACCCCCAACCCGGGTTTGGGGGGCTGCTAGGAAGCCGCCCATGCCGGCGGCGACGTTTTAAAACAGCCGCGCGGCTTTCCAATGAGTCCCGAAGACAAACGTCAAACTTCCGCGTTTGTCTTCAGGACTCATTGGAAAGCCGCGCGGCTGTTTTAAAACGTCGCCGGCGGCATGGGCGGCTTGCCAGCACCCCCCCGAACCCGGGTGGCCGGGCGAGCAGCGAGCGAACGGCGGGTGGCCGGGCGACGGGTGGGCAAGCGGCGAAGGGCGGGCGAGCGGGTGCTGGGGAGGGCTTCTCGCCCTCCCGCCAGCAAGAGGGGGAGCGAACGGCGTGGGCAGGCTGCGGACAAGCCGTTTGCTCGGGCCGCTTCCCAGCTGAGTACTCAGCTGGGAAGCGGCCCGAGCGAACGGCGTGGGGGGGAGAAGGGCGCGCGAGCCACGGGCGTGCGGGCAGGCAGGCTGCGGACAAGCCGTTTGCTCGGGCCGCTTCCCAGCTGAGTACTCATCTGGGAAGCGGCCCGAGCAAACGGCGTGGGCGGGAGAAGGGCGCGCGAGCCGCGGGCGCGCGGGCAGGCAGGCTGCGGACAAGCCGTTTGCTCGGGCCGCTTCCCAGCTGAGTACGCAGCTGGGAAGCGGCCCGAGCGAACGGCGTGGGCGGCTGGGAAGCGGCCCGAGCGAACGGTGTGGGCGGCTGGGAAGCGGCCCGAGCGAACGGCGTGGGCGGCTGGGAAGCGGCCCGAGCGAACGGCGTGGGCGGGAGAAGGGCGCGCGAGCTGCGGGCGCGCGGGTAGGCAGGCTGCGGACAAGCCGTTCGCTCGGGCCGCTTCCCAGCTGAGTACTCAGCTGGGAAGCGGCCCGAGCGAACGGCGTGGGTGGGAGAAGGGCGCGCGAGCCGCGGGCGCGCGGTCAGGCAGGCTGCGGACAAGCCATTTGCTCGGGCCGCTTCCCAGCTGAGTACTCAGCTGGGAAGCGGCCCGAGCGAACGGCGTGGGCGGCTGGGAAGCGGCCCGAGCGAACGCCGTGGGCGGGAGAAGGGCGCGCGAGCCGCGGGCGCACGGGCAGGCAGGCTGCGGACAAGCCGTTCGCTCGGGCCGCTTCCCAGCTGAGTACTCATCTGGGAAGCGGCCCGAGCGAACGGCGTGGGCGGGAGAAGGGCGCGCGAGCCGCGGGCGCGCGGGCAGGCAGGCTGCGGACAAGCCGTTTGCTCGGGCCGCTTCCCAGATGAGTACTCAGCTGGGAAGCGGCCCGAGCGAACGGCGTGGGCGGCTGGGAAGCGGCCCGAGCGAACGGCGTGGGCGGGAGAAGGGCGCGCGAGCCGCGGGCGCACGGGCAGGCAGGCTGCGGACAAGCCGTTCGCTCGGGCCGCTTCCCAGCTGAGTACTCATCTGGGAAGCGGCCCGAGCGAACGGCGTGGGCGGGAGAAGGGCGCGCGAGCCGCGGGCGCGCGGGCAGGCTGCGGACAAGCCGTTTGCTCGGGCCGCTTCCAAGCTGAGTACTCAGCTGGGAAGCGGCCCGAGCGAACGGCGTGGGTGGCTGGGAAGCGGCCCGAGCGAACGGCGTGGGCGGGAGAAGGGCGCGCGAGCCGCAGGCGCGCGGGCAGGCAGGCTGCGGACAAGCCATTCGCTCGGGCCGCTTCCCAGCTGAGTACTCAGCTGGGAAGCGGCCCGAGCGAAGCAGCAGCAGCGAGGAGTTTGCGTGGGCGGTGGGGAAACTCCTCGCTGATGCCCGCCAAGAGGGGGAAGACCTAGGGAAGCCGCCCAGCAGCTGATCTGCCCGGCGCCATCTACGCATGCGTGCCCATAGAAAAAAAGGGCGCGCATGCGCAGATGGTGTTTTTACTTCCGGGTTCAAAAATCGCAAATTAGCCGTTTCGCAATCATCGGGAGCGCAATACCCGGGGGATCACTGTACAGTGATAACTCGTCTTACGAACCCCTCATCATACGAACTTTTCGAGATATGAACCCAGATACTGAGAAAGTCATTCTTCGAGGAAGTTATTGACTTTCCCCCAAAAGAACATGAACAAAGGAAAAACAATTATTTTGAGGATGTTTAATTTTTTGGTCCTTATTATGGTCTAATAGAAGGAAATGCATGGAGAGTTAAACTGAATGGGGATGTGGAAAGTAGTTTTTATCTAGGCTTCCCTTTGTTCATTTGCAATTCAACACAGCCTTCAGTAAAGTAGAAGAACAATTATGGTACCAATAAAATTGGGACCAAATACATTTCAGAGAAATTCTTCTGAAAATAGCTTGGGGAACATCACTGAACTTGATATTTTACAGTACATGGCCTGCATAAGAAAAGCAGGACCTGTGTACTTTCACACTCTACAATTGTGGCCAAAATGGACTGCTGCTGCTTAATGTCTGACTTGTCTCAGTTTGAGTGTTCAGGAAAGAAAGACACTGAACTACATTTGTAACAAAATACAGTGATACCTCATCTTACAAACTTAATTGGTTCTGGGAGGAGGTTCGTAAGGTGAATAGTTCATAAGACGAATCAATGGAAAACCGATTAATGCATGCAAGCCCAAAATTCACCCCTTTTTCGAGCCAAAATGCCCGTTTTTGTGCTGGTGGGAGTCCCATGAGCCTCCCCTACATGGGAAACCCCACTTCCAGACTTCCATATTTTTGTGATGCTGCAGGGGAATCCCAGAAGGGGAATCCAAGCATTACAAAAATGAGTGCTTCGTTGGCAATGGAAGTCCTCGAAACCCCACCTCTGGACTTTGGTGTTTTTGTGATGCTGCGGTTTCGCTGAGGCTTCCCTCACTGGAAAACCCTACCTCCGGAGTTCTGTTGCCAATGAAGTGCCCATTTTTGCAATGCTTTGATTCCCCTGCTGGGATTCCCCTGCAGCATCGCAAAAACACGGAAGTCCGGAGATGGGTTTCCCATGGAGGGGAGCCACAGGGGAATCCCAGGAGTGCAAAAACGGACGCATCGCTTGCAATGGAAGTCTGGAGGCGGGGCATCCCAGCTGCGGTGCGGGTTCATAAAGTGAAAATAGTTCGTAAGAAGAGACAAAAAAAATCTTAAACCCCAGGTTCGTATCTCGAAAAGTTTGTATGATGAGGGGTTCATAAGACCCTGAACTCCATTTGTAGCGACAGATATGCTTTTACTGAAACCTAGCAGTTACAGCATAGCAAAGAGAGGTCTGAGGGTTTCCATCTTAGTCCTATTAATTTTCCCTTCACTCAAGTCCTCACCTCCACCACCCACCCACCCCCTCCCTCCTTGTGATGACCAATAAGTTTCAGATTAGGTATTTTGATAACAGTTCCCTAATGCATTTTGGCATTTCTTTGCATGGCTGTTCCACATTCCATCCCCAGGCTTGAGTTCTTGGATCTTTCTCTGGATGGCACATTTGGTTCCTGTCACACACCCCTCCCTATCCTCCCATTCCCCCTCACCAGACTTTATGGCAGGTTGACATCAATGCAAGGAGAAACAGGACTGAAATTGTTTCATGGCAGATCTGACAGTTGGGCTTTCATGGTTTATTTAAACGAGCCCTCCATGGATTTGGTCCCAGCATTTCTCTTTTATTCCAAGTCCACCAGAGATGCTAAAAAATATATTCTTCAGATTTATATTTCCCACATAAATCTAAAACTCTGATATGTCCATGTCTCATCAACACTCTACATTTTATTTTATTTTTATTTATTTCTTTATTTATTTTATTTATTGTTAGAGTTGGAAGGGACCATGTGGGTCATCAAGTCGAACCCCCCAACACTCAGCCAAATGGCAGACCAATTTCCTCTTAAAAATGTCCAGAGTATCGGAGTTCACAATGTCGGCTGGTAGGTAGGCATGCTGCATTGGCTATCCATTGGTCTCTGAATTAAATTCGAAGGGTTGGTTATGACCTATAAAGCCCTACATGGCTTAGGACCAGATTACTTACAGGACCACTGTCTGCCTCAAGTATCCCAAAGGTCAGTTAGTTTCCACAGAGTTGGCCTTTCCCAGGTCCCATCTGCCAGACAATGCCGCCTGGTGGGCCTACTGGAAGAGCCTTCTCTGTAGCAGCCCCGGCCCTTTGGAATCAACTCCTGCCGGGGATTCATACTGCCTCCACCCTCCTGGCCTTCTGCAAGGCCTTAAAAATAATCTCTGCCGGCTGGCCTGGGGCAGTTGAGTGTTATCTCCGGCCAATGTATATAGAATGAATGTGGATGACTACTTTTAAAGTATTGGGTTCTAGAATTGTTTTAAATTAGATTCCTTCCATATATTTTTTTGTATCCATTTACTCTGAGCCGCCCTGAGAAATATAGAAATAATAGAAATAAAAGAAATAGAAATAAATAAATTAAGTTGAAGGTCAGTTGATTTTAAATGTGATGTTTTCACCAAAATTTCATAATCTTGAGCAGTCATAATTTACAGCAACATTTTTTTTCTGTGTATTTATTTGAAAACTCTCTAAGTCCCAATATTGGAAAGCCAAGCATCCATGGTTGATTTGGTCTTTGCTAGGGTTACATATGAGAGTTTCTTTATATTCAAAACCCTTCATGCAGTAGGACAAAACATTGTTTGATCAATAAAATATAGCAGAACACTGGGTCCAAATACTGGGTCCAAACAGTTTAAATTAGTATAACATCTTGAGAGATTTTCCTATATATATATTGAACTTCCATGGGAGAAATTAATTTCTAAATTCATCCCCTACCAAGTTATTTCATATAAATTTGGGAATGATTGTTCAAACTTACTAGAATACAATTTATTGTCCTGTGCCACTATGCCCCATTAACACTCAATACTATCCAAAAAAAACCTATGGCTCAGGTCAAACTCCATCTTCTTTTCCAGCTGTTCAGTTTCATGTATGTCAAATACCTAACTTCCCCTTGATTCTCAAATCTATCTGCACTAGGGATTAACAACAAGAGAGACAAATTGTTTTTCTCATTCTGGAGTGTAAATAAAATATATTGCTGAGTGTATAGGAGGATTCTTTCCCTTTGCAATTATCATAAGAGTCATTCTTAATGTATCCCTCTGGATTTCTGTCCCACAAATTATTTCAGGATAAAACCTGCCTGGAAAACATGTTCCAATGTTCTCCACTAGGGGCAGGATCTGTGAAATTACTTTGACTTGTGTTGAAAAGAGTGTTTCCTGGATTGGTTGAGACTCAGCTGTCCTTACTTTTTGCTTTGTTCATGCATGTAATTCAGCTTCTGCATGAACCTTGGTTTATAATTTAGAAGGGATAAGAATGATCGGGCTGCCTCTCCTGCTGCTGCTCTTCTGCCTCTTTCCTCCAACTACTGCTAAGAGGAGGCAAACCGTTTGTGTGTTGAGGAATTTGTTCCAGCCTAAAGGAAGACACCACTATTACAGACTTGGTGATCTCATTATTGGTGGGAATTTACCTTTGAGGACTCTAATGCAATCAAGTGTGGCTAATTTTCAGGAGGAACCATTCGGGCTTCCTTATACTACTTTGTAAGTTTCACCTGGCAGGAAAAATGCATTAATTATTTGCTGTGTCAAGGATTTATTTATTCATTTATTTTATTAGATTTATAGACTGCTCTTCTTGTGGACCCAGAATTCAGGGCCTCCTTTCAGAAATCCCTGGTCCACTAATGCCCTAATGTACTTCTTGCCTTTAATCATACAGCAGGCTCAAATGCTAAATCATTTCAATATTCTATATCAGGATGATCACAGACCCCATAAAAAGTGAGGAACAACTAATCTGAAGTTGTGCTGGCTTTAAAAAAAAGTTGACAATGTTCATTGCGATAGAAAGTCATAGTAGAAAATTCATAGAAAAGCTTAATTGTTTTTCATTGTCTTGTATTGTAATAGGTGCTGCATTATGGTGACCAGTTCCGTTCATCACAATAGATGAAAAAAAATGAGACACTATAAAGTATGCAGATAAGAGCGGTTAGTACAGGGTACATGATTGTTAGGGATTGCCATTGTAAACTGCATATTGTAAACTGTACCAGACTTGTACTTAAAGGGTTAATGTGCATTCAAAGAGTTAACTTGTACTTAAAGAGTTAATATTCAAGGCTATTTCATCACTTCCTCATTGAAGCTATAAAAGCTCATTATTTTGCTTCGTCATTTCCTTTACTTTACTTTTGCCTGAGAGAAAGGGGGAGTTGTGTCTAAGCTTCATGCTTGTATAAGCTTTGTGCTTTTATCTATATTGTATTTTAGCTTCGTGCTTATTATCTATTGTATTTTGTGTTGTGCTAATCTTGTAATTGCTCAGTGCATATTATTCTATATTTGCTTCGTGTTTATTCTGGATTGTTTATATATTGTTTATATGTAAATAATACTTATTTAACTAAGTCTGTGTCTTGGCTTTATCACACAGCCACGCCCTGTTAACATTCTCTGCTCGGTATTGTCGAAGGTTTCATAGCCTAACCGAGACAAGCCAACAAGAGCAATAAAAATGATTAAGTGGCTGGAGCCCAAAACATACAAGGAATTGGGTTATGTTTCATCTAGCAAAAAGAAGGAGGGTGGTTAGGATTTGGGGCTTCTACAAAGACAAAGGGGTCAAACTATTTTCCAGAGGGCCAAGGTAAGAAACAATCTTTGGAACCTAACAAAGAGAAAAGCAACATAAAACTAAGGAAATCATTTTGTAATGGTGAGAGCAATTAACCAGTGGTAGAGCTTGCATTTTTCTTGTGTCACTAAGACATACAATTTTAATAAAATATGGGATTTGCTATTTAAAAACAACATCAAAAATATGGCTAGGACACATAGTTTTTCCTCTGTAATGTTCCCAATGGTTTCCTTACTACAGACCCACAGTCAAGAAGTACCAGCACTTCCTGGCTTTAGTGTTTGCTGTCACAGAGATCAACAAAGATTTGGTTCTCCTCCCCAACGTCACACTGGGCTTTCAGATTTGTAACAATGATCAGAGGAAAAGGAGGATATCTTTAATCAGCCTCTCCTTGCTCTCTACATGGGGCCAAATGGTTCCGGGTTATAAATGTGACAGGCAGGACCCCCTGCTCTCTGTCATTGGAGGTGACCACCCCACATCCTCAAGGCAGATGGCCTCCACCTTCAGCATCTACAAGGTCCCACAGGTAAGGGGGGTCCATTGGATAAGGGATGGTGTAGACAAAAAACAGAAACACAGACAGTCAAGGATGAAAATGATGTTGTTAAAGGGGATATCCTAGAGTTGAATTCATTTTTATTTTTTATGTGTCAGGATATATAACCCCAACAGACTGATAATGAAATGATTCTGAAAGGCTGTCCTTGCCAAGAAGAATAATTTTCTGACTTTCATAAATGTTTAGCCAGCATTTCAGTGCAATTTATTACTTCTATCAGGTTATCTATTTCTTATTTTCTGACATATCAAAACCAGACAAAATATGTCACTAGCAGCTCTTCCTAGGAAGAGAAGAAACTTCAGCTTGTTAATTGAACTAGGTCTGCCTGAATGGTAAGTTTAAAAAACAAACAAACAGGTAAAGTTAGCACAAAACTTTATTTTGTCTTTGAAAGAGGAATCTCCCTTTCTCCAGCTCGGTGTTGGCTTTGAGATTCCTCAGGAATACAGACCACTTTATCCCTCCTTCTTCCGGATTAATCCCAGTGACTCTCCTCAATGTGTGGGTTTAGTTCAGTTGCTCCTATATTTCCAGTGGAACTGGGTTGGGCTTGGGACCTCCAAAGATGACAGTGGAGGACATTTCATTTCAACTCTGATGCCAATGCTGAAGGAGAAGGAGATCTGCCTCGCCTTTATCGAAAGTTTGAATGCTAAAGAAGGAATAATTGCATTTACGAAATTCCTTTTGGAAATTGTACTGAAAGCTAAAGTCATTATTGTGTTTGGAGAATCCACTGATACTGTAATGTTTTTGTC